>NC_074723.1:2365000-2480000 GCF_947242115.1 Biomphalaria glabrata | reverse complement strand
TTTTTCTTAAATTGCGGAAAGGGGGGGAGGACTCCTTATTTACAACCACATAGCACAATACTGTATTTCTTTCCCTTTATAATAGCAAACTAAATTGATTAGCAACATTATTTAAATAGTTGTTTTTTTTCGTTATTGATTCATGTTCTATAAGGAACAATGAATAATTGTGCAAAGTTTCAACTTGATCAGAGAATGGGAAATTCGTAAGTGACAGACAGACAGACAGGGGGGGGGTATCTTTGTAAATATCTGCCAATTAACTCTCTGCAAAAAACGTTTCTTCACGTAGACTTCGAAAGGAACGTTCTGATTGGCTAACCCTCATCACGAGGTCGCATTTTGATGAATTAAATCTTTAACCTACATATTCCATCTACTATATTCCTATTTTTAATTCCATGCCATACACTAGTAACACAAGTCAATCTCCTAGTGTGTTCTCTACTCTTGCAGACCAAATCACGGACAGAACCTACCTCAACACACCGAGCCCCCATACACCATTACAGTATCCTCCCCTGCAGGTACAATGTACAAAGCTGGACAGCCAGTGACAGGTAAGTGACAGCCTGGTGGCCCCCTAAGCGTGACACAACGTCTTGCCTGGATGCCCTCGTGCGACATTCACATTAACTGTATACAATATCCTCACTAGTTTTTGAGTTCACTTTCTTAACACACATACAGGCCTAGAAAGGTCTACAGTGGATGTTTGTAATAGTGAACGCGTTTAAATTGATACTAAAAATGGGTATTTTAGACTGTCAACACTCGTCCACGCAGGTCAAACCTTTACCTTGTCTAAACGATACATAGTCCAGATTGTACTAGAATATGAGACCTTATTAACTATTTCACCCAGATTTCATCACTGAAGACTAATAAATTATTCTCCGAGTTCATTATAGATGTTTCATACAGGGAGGAAGCCTTTCGTTGTATCCGTGAAACGTCAGTCAGAAAAAAAAAACAATGACTTGGCAGAATTTAAGTCATAATTAAACAAAGTAATTTATTACCAAATAGTTAATTAGCTACTTGGATATTTTATTTTATTGATCCTTGTGCTGTCAGGTAAAAGAAATAATTGTGCGAAATTTCAGCTTGATCCGAGATTCGGTGTCGGAGAAATAACGTGTACAAACTTTTTGCCCGACAGACAGACAGACAGTGTGAGTTGATATAAGCTTTATAAAAATATTTCTAATCGCACATATTTATTGTTGTTGGTCTAGATGTATTACAAATTTAATTACATGAGTGATCCGAACTATTTGAGACAATTACACTTCGTATTTTTTACAAAGCTTATATTAACTTAGTCTGTTTGTCTGTCTGTCTGTCCGTCTGGTAAAAAAGTTTGAACATCAAGTTAAAATTCTGCATAATTATTCATAGTCGATAACAATACACGAATCAATCCAAAAATTAACCCCAATTTTGTCTTATATAGCAGGAAGGGAGATAAACCCCGTATTTTTTTTCCAGATAAATCGCTGTACTTTACGGTTCTTTCCCTTAGAAAAGCTTTGTTTTTTTTAAAGTATTTTTTTAAGTATTCTTTTTTTTCTATTGCTTGTTTTTAAAGTATTAACAAAATTGTTTTCCTATTTTCAAATCTTGTTTCCTTAGTTACTATTGGCGGAGTAGGCGCTCAAAAGTTCAAAGGTTTCTTCCTGTTCGGGGATTGCACCGCAATGGCCTTCGCTGGGGAGATCGTCTGCGAGCAAGGTCACAATGTGACCTTCTGTGGTAAGAGTGGGGCTACACACAGCAATGCTGTAGACAAGAGCCAGGTCGTTTGCAAGTGGACACCGCCGGACTACCAGGTTGGCCGTGTTCAGTTCGTGTAAGTAGTCCGTCCCCCTCTTTTAAGCATGTTATAAAATTATGGTGCCTTTAAGAAATATTTAGACAACATGCGCGTGTTAGGAGACCAAGACAGATTACTACCATCTACGTCACGGGTTCTCAACCTGTGGGTCGCGACCCCCTTGGGGGTCGAACGACGATTTGCCAGGGGTCGCCTATGACCATCGAAAATTGTATTCTCTTCTATTGCTGTATGTGTGTGAGGGAGGGGGTCGCCGCAGAGTGGTGGATTGTAAAAAGAGGTCGCCGAACATAAAACGTTGAGAACCGCTGATCTACGTAATACAAGGCTCTGGTGTACAGTAGCTGAGATCACTTCAATTTGTTTCAGAGCAGGAGGGATAACTCCTCGTAATACTCTAGCAAGAAATTGGGTCTTCCGACAGAGTCTTCGGTAGTCTCTATAAAAGTATACAGCTCTAGTGACCTTCCAGATACTTCATCCTTTAACTATCGAATTCGGGGACACCCCTTCATGATATGTGACACTTTTCGTCGGGTCTCAGATGTTTTCCCACAACCCTGGTGAAAACTCTCCAGCTGTCTCTTTCAGGCGCCATCTGCTGACATCTGCTTTCCTCTATGCCAGTGTTTCTCGAACTGTGTTAGGCCGAGCCCTAGTGTTCCGCGAGGCCGGAATAGGTGTTCCACAAACTACTGGAATAATGAACTAGTAGGCCATCACGTGAATTAATTTCTTTTAAAAAAAAAGCAAAGTGTTCCTCTAAAGACCGAGAATGAATAAAGTGTTACGTAAAGGAAAAAGTTTGGGAAACACTGCTCTATGCCCTAAAATTGATATTTATAACGCTTCCAGAAGGCACGTGTTTCAGGGGCGTAGCTAGGAGTTTTCCATTATTTAAGGGACCTCTTTGGGGGCCACTGCATTTTGCGTAATATTTAATTTAAAAAACACTCATTTGAGGGGGGGCCCTCCCTCAAGTGGGGGCCCGGGGAAATTTTTAAATTGTCCCCTCTCCTCCTCCCCCCATAGCTACGCCTCTGACCTGTTTTACGCTGTGTTCATCTAAGCTCGTCAAGATCAGTCCTGGCATGCTGTTGTCTCCCATGACGTGATAGGGGTCCGACTTAAACAGTATACTATGTGTTGACATTTTATATTTCAAGCTAATCATTCGATGGCTGCTCCCACTAGGCACTCTGATGTCTGCTGCCGGTGTCTGTGCCCAAAAGCCATTACCAGTCTGCCCCTGTGTACAACATTAAGCCACAAACAACAACAAAACAACAACACAGTAATAATGTATGCGCAAAACCCCATGCAACAGTAAACCTTTTGTTTATGAAGTCATAAAGTGTAAATTTAAATAGGTCAGTAAAACACAGAAATACATTTGAGATCAAACCCATTTCTTACTAACTACCTTCGCCCCCATCACCCCTCTCACCTCATGCCAAACAAAAGGAAGGAAGTTCGAAAGATAAAGTGAGACATCTTTGATGACGTCAAAAATCCTTGATTTTGTTTTTTCCAACAGAGCGACTGTGGTGCAGAAATTTGATACTTACTGGACTAGTGTAAAAAGTTCCACAACTCTGGATGCTGATCCAACTAGTGAGTAAAAGTAGACCAGGAATTAGTTTTACAGTTTGGTCCTGTATTTATTTAGTATGGGATGTGATGGTTACAATTTAATAGCAAAAAAAAAAAAAAAAACTAGCAATATAGCTAAATCGACTACAGGTAGAAAACAGTTCCCATTAGGTAGAAAACAGTTATGTCTGCGCTGGATGTGGCAAAAAATGTAGGTCGTAGCTTAAACTACCTAGTCTCGTGAAATATGACAATCCTGATAAATCGTCTGCTGATTTGGAAACCACTGCGCAGTTCATCTCATATATTGGTCTGAACGCCCCAACATTCAGATAAGAATGGTATATATTTAAGGACTAAAATGGCTATAAAAAACATGTATGTTAAAACGATGGCATGTAGGAATGTGTGAATCCATAGATAAGATTGGTCGACTTTTAGATCGCTAAGAAATATTTTAAATCTCTGGTACTCAACACAATTATGCGATTTTTTAAAATATTATTATAGCTTTTAGAAAGCGCTACTTTCATGCTTATAGCATGCTCAGAGCGCTTTGGTCCAATCTCATTTGTGGACCAGTGGGGGGGGGGAGGGGGTACCTAGGAGTTGGTTTTCCGTCCTGCCTTTAGGCGCTCAGTAAACGCAACTCTGCCCGAGTCGGGTGTCGAACCTCGAGCCCCATTCTAAGTAGCCAAGACAAGCCAAGTTCAAGCTTAGCCTCTCGACCACGCTTCCCACCGAAGACAATTTGTAGACAATTTAAAAAGTTAAATCTGAATGTATTGTTAGGATCCTTTTTGAAGAAACTTCAATGCGTGAGAACTCAATTAGCTAATCAATCACAACACGTTCTTTAACAATCAATGGTTATGTTCTCCAAAGGGAGATGAGTCTTCCTTGTCACTTGACTATATATATAAGTCTTGTCTTCGAGCCAGAAGATTAAAGGGGTGTACACAACTTCACGTGGCTACGCAGTCCCCAACCAGCGCAGACATAACCGTCGTCTGCCGGTGGTCGATTTATATTTTCTTTTCGCCTTCTAAGTCTGTCCCCGGCTGTAGATTTTCTTTTGGTCTTTCTTATGGCCTTGTAATAAATGTCCAGACGGAGGTCACGAGCTGTCTCTCTCGTAAGCTGCCTGCTGCCAGCTGGTCTCTTCTCTGTCAGTTAAAGTAAGTTAGCGCCTATGCTGGTCTTAAAAGCGTTTTTTTTCGGAGGCCACCTCTGTTAGGCCGACCCCCTTTCAGGTCAACTGACTAATTTATTTGTTAATATCTAATCTCAAACTGTAGTCATAAACAGAAAGAAACAAAGATATAGGCACATTCCTCGTTCCATATGCTAGGACAAATTTGTACAAATACTCCTTCTTCCATAGCGCTATTATAGTATGGAATTGGTTACCTAGCCAGGAAAACTTATGACTTGGCAGAATTGAAGTCATTGGTTAACATGCATGACTAGATGCATGACGCATAAGATGTAAGCATCTTCTTTTTTGAAGTGACGTCAGTATTTTATAAGATAAAATAAGATAATTTTCTGTCCAAGCATATTGGTATATTCTGGTGCCCCACGAAAACGCTTTAAAGGCCAGCTTAGGCCATAGCTTACTTTAACTGACCACCTTAACGGACAGAGAAGAGAGCACATACTGATTTAAATATATCCAACATATACAACTATTTTCTAGTCCTACCTTACGGAGGAAATTCCAGCTACCGTCGCCTCAGCGTGGCGCCTCCGTGCAAACGTCCGCCCGGGAAAGTAGATAAGCTAAGTCCGGTAGCAAACATAGCTCTCAGTGGGCTACCACACGTACCCTCTAGCGAGGCTACATTACACGGGGTAGGGATGGAAAAAAGGCTCGCTAAACTAGTCCGAAACCCCCATCAGCCCGTTTCCCAAAGGGGCCCATACGTGTGGTGATGGTCCACTCACGGGTACGATGTGACAGCATAGGCATAAGGATGGCCCCCACGTGGGGCTTGAGCTTCCAGCCACACATGAAAGGAGGAATTCTTGCAGAGGCACGGAAGAACGTGCAACATGCCAAGACGGGTGTGAATAAATGATCACTTAGTCGAAGGGGGCCTCCTGACAGAGAGATCGGTGAAGAGCCAATTTCTCATCCTGGCCACGAGATAAAAGCCTTTCTCGGGTCACATGGTTCATAAAAAGGGGCGTGCTTGCCTCGAACCATTTGGACATCTGAATCAGTCCTACCTTACAGTATCAAATATATTTTGTCGTCTATATACTTACCTTTTTTTTTTTTTTCGTAATTGATGCTGTAAATTGAAATGATTGTTTGCCCTCCAAAAACGGGGGTGGCAGTTTTGTCTCGTTTCTTTTTCAATGACTTTTTCTGATGACACTTTTTTTGTTTGTTTTCAGTGATGACGTATGAACAGAAGTCTGCTCAACTCAGGAACTTAATGTTAAGTCAGATGAGCAATATGGGTCAAGGTCAAGGTACAGTGAAGAGTTTGAAACTGAATGTTTGAAGTATCATATCTTTCTGGAAAGCTTAATTCATTCTTGGCACATTTAAGGCCATGTCGGCACATTTAAGGCCATGTCGGCACATTTAAGGCCATGTCGGCACATTTAAGGCCATGTCGGCACATTTAAGGCCATGTCGGCACATTTAAGGCCATTCGTGAAACGGACTGATTTTGTCAAATGATATGGACTGATTCAGTCACGTGATATGGACTGATTCAGTCACGTGATATGGACTGATTCAGTCACGTGATATGGACTGATTCAGTCACGTGATATGGACTGATTCAGTTACGTCATACAAACTGATGTGGTTATAGGATACGAAATTCGTAAACGAATTGATGTGGTCACGTAATCTGGGTTGATGTATTCACGTCGTATGGCTAGATGTAGTCACGTGGTATGGCTTAAAAATATGGAGCTTCGCGCCATGTCAATATGTTGATGTATTATTAATTAACAAAAGTTTGCATTGTTTTTTTTTTTGCTTTTCAGCTTTCAACATGTTCAATAGTCTCCAACCTCAAGGTCAACCTCAAGGCAACCCATGTAAGTCTAGGTGTAATATGTAGCCAGTTTAAGAAGGATGACTACGATCTAATCCACCACATTTTATGTAACTTTAAATTGGTTGCTGCTCATATAGTGGATTCATTTTGTTCTCGCCCCTTATAATGAGTTGTCTTCTCATCGTTCTGTCAAATTCACGCTCCCTTATCCCAGGGGTCGGCAACCTTATGAGTCGGAAGAGCCCAAAATTTACATTTTACACAAGACTTTTTTTCCTTCCGAACATTTCGTTAACCCTTAAAGTGCTGAGCTGTTTTACAATGAAGGCATACAAAAATGAAATTACAATGTTCATGTTTAGAATCTAAAATACCACACGCATCGTAAGGGTTAAGAATTCTTTAAACCGACAATGGTTGAGTGCCTTTAACAAGATGCTGTTAAAAATCTTGATTACCAAATTCATGACCTCAACTACTTCGTCCAGAAATGTTTGGACACTAAGCGCTTCTTGGTCTATAATGCAGTGATACGTAAAAATTTCATGGTTTAATTTTGCGCCAAAGAATCGTAGTTGCCCCTTTATTTTTTTCCTGTCATACTTCTGGCTCCATCAGTTGCCATTGAAACGATTTATTTATATCGATTTTATTGCCTTCAATGTATTTTCGCACGCCATTAGCTGTATCTTTTTCCTCTAGTTTGTCACGAGAGCGTTAGCAATCCTAGAAGTTCTTATGGAACCTGGGAAGACATATACCTGACAAAATGGGCAACTTGTGCCGTGTCTTTTATGTCGTAAGACTCGTATATATCAAGTGATAAGGCAGAAGAAAATTGAATATCTTCCACCTGAAAATATGTTACATTTAAAGACATGGGGAAGGGTTGCGCTGAAAAGCGAGCAGAGGTGGCTGATAGATAGAATCGAATCAGAACAATTTTTTAAAAGTTTTTTTTTCTCAATAAAATAAATAATATTTGCGCATGGAACTAAAGAGCCGCAGCTTAACATCCAAAGAGCCGCAAGTGGCTCGCGAGCCTCAGGTTGCCTTTTATAACTGGAGTTTGCAACAATTAAATGTATAAAAATAACTTACTGAAAACAGAAAAAGAATTTGATTCAACATATTTTAAGTATTGCCAAATTATTATTATAAGTGATCAGTTTACTTTATTCAATGTATTTTATTATTAATAAATGTTTCTTTCAATGTCTTTTTAATCTGTAAATAATTATAAGCCCACAAAAGAGGCAAAGAAAAGAGGCGTAAGGCCCAAGGATTCCAATGATGATAAAGGTAAAATTGAATATCGCAAATTCTGAGGTTTCCTTTAAAAAAAAAAATCAGTATTGAATAAAAAAAACAACTGCTACTAAAGGAATCTATGCTTGTCGGCTGGTATATTCGCAGACGAAAACATTGATGTTTCTTGGGACCCTTGAGCCCATCGTGCACGTACAGGTGTCTACAACAGAAGACAAAGACTCAACATAATGATCGTCACGTGTTGCACAATATCATCACTATAAGCAGCTCCCTGTACAGCATTTAACACGCTGACCTAAAGCACAGAAACATGAGGCTGATCGTCGCTTGACCGGAACCGAGGAGCCTACGGGCTCGAGAGAACGCTGGCAAATTGACCTCACGGGTTTCAAAGATGTCTTACAGCAGTGATCAATTTAATTTCGATTTTGTACCTTTTTGATTATGTGGTCCGCCACACGAGTGTAGGAATTCAAAACGGCCCACAGGTCGAACTAGGTTTGGCATCACTGCTCTAGGCTATGGTCTAGGTTATGGTCTAGGTCAGGGGTCGGCAACCTTTTGAGTCTGAAGAGCCAAAAATTAAAATTTACAAATTTTCAAAGCTTTTAAAGAGCCGCACATTTTTTTTTCTTGCCATCTATAAATGGTACTCGCATAAATTTGTTTAAAATAAAAAAAAAAACAAATATATTTTTTCATTCATAAGAAAAGTAGTTATTTATTCACATAAAAATTGTGTTTGTCACATTATATATATATATGTATATTGCTTTATCGGGTAATAACTTACTATTTAAATATAAAATTAACAATCAAACATTTACTCACAACACCAACATGTACATCAATAACAAACAATTTAGCGAACGAAATAAATCAACGGGTGCGATGTCTTTGCATGGTTATTCAAATAGAAAACTTAAACTTTACTAAACAATGTAACTTGTACTTCAAATACAATATTAAAAAAAAAACACAATTACATACATTTGAAAGAACAAATTCAATGGGTGCGATGGCTTTGCATGGTTATTCAAATAGAAAACTTAAACTTTACTAAACAATGTAACTTGTACTTCAAATACAATATTAAAAAAAACACAATTACATACATTTGAAAGAACAAATTCAATGGGTGCGATGGCTTTGCATGGTTATTCAAATAGAAAACTTAAACTTTACTAAACAATGTAACTTGTACTTCAAATACAATATTAAAAAAAACACAATTACATACATTTGAAAGAACAAATTCAATGGGTGCGATGGCTTTGCATGGTTATTCAAATAGAAAACTTAAACTTTACTAAACAATGTAACTTTTATTTAAAATAGGAAAGCAATTACATACATTTGAGCGAACAAATTCAATGGGAAAATTGGCTTTGCATGGTTCTAGAGAGTTTGGATAAATTTGGCTCATAACTTGTTGTTTTTAGTTTCAAACAAGACTCTAAATTTTCATTTGTTAGTTGGCTTCTTACTTTGCTTTTAATTATATTCATGCAAGAGAACGCTTGCTCGCACGAATATGTAGATCCAAAGATAGTCAGCACTCCAAATGCCAGCTTCTTCACTTCACTGTAGCAATCTGGAAGACTATTCCATGTGTCGAATATAAGTGACTCAACTTTCGGCATTTCTTTTAAAGCTGTCCACTTTTTTTGTGCTACATACATGCATTTCTGGACCTCCAACTCTTCCAACTTGCTTTTCATTTCTGTAAATTTTCCACTCCACAAAGCTTTACCTTTCAAATCAATCAATTGCATTTCTAGAGATCCAGCATCAATTTCAAATGGCTCAATGTGGATCTCGTTACAATTTGTGTTGAGAGGATTAACTATGAATGCTAGAGTGGTTTTGTTTGTTTTGAATTGTTGAAATCTGTCAGCAAATTCATCTTTAATTTTTTTAATAACTGTGCTGAAATAATTTGTGTCAACAGTTGCATTGGTTTTATCGCGATATTGCTTTAGAAATGGAAAATGAAGTAATTTACTACTCTGAATGTCTTCTACAAAAACAGTCAATTTTCCTTCAAAACAAACTAATTCTTCCACCAAAACATAGGCTGGGTTTCCCTTTCCTTGCAGTTTTAGATTCAGCTCATTTAATTTCTCTGTAATATCAACCATAAAGTAAAATGTTTGCAACCATTTGTCGTTCTCTAATTCAGGGTGATTAATGCCTTTATCATTTAGGAAAGTATTTATTTCATTCAAGCACACAGCAAAACGTTTCAACACTTTACCTTTGGAAAGCCATCGCACTTTATTGTGAAGAAGAAGGTCGGAATACTGAGTCTCCATTTCGTTTAAGAATTCTTTAAACTGACGATGATAGAGTGCTTTTGACAAGATGCTGTTAACAATCTTGATTACCAAATTCATGACCTCAACAACTTCGGCTGGAAATGTTTGGGCACAAAGCGCTTCTTGGTGTATAATGCAGTGAAACGTAAGAATTTCATGGTTTATTTTGCTCCGAAGAATCGTAGTAGCTCCTTTATTTTTTCCTGTCATACTGCTGGCTCCATCAGTTGCAATTGAAACAATTTTATTTAAATCAATCTTATTGTCTTTAAGGCATGTTTGCACGGCATTTGCTATATCTTCCCCTCTAGTTTGTCCCGAGAGCGGTAATAATCCTAGAAGTTCTTCTTTTGGACCTTGGGAAGACATATACCTAACACAAAGGGCAACTTGTGCGGTGTCTTTTATGTCGCAAGACTCATCTATGGCAAGTGATAAGGCAGAAGAAAGTTGAATATCTTCCACCTGCATATGTGTTACATTTGAAGACATTTAAGCTATTCTATCTTGTACTGTTTTAGCGGATAGTGGCAAATCTTTGATTCTTTTCAATATTTCTGGTTTGTTTTTGAAATCACGAAACAGTTCTTCAGATGCTTGTATGAAGCAATCTTTGACATACTCACCATCTGTGAATGGTTTGCCTTTTTTTGCAATTTCAAGTGATACCGCAAAGCTTGCCAGATTAACATTACTTGTAGATTGAGTCCAGTTACTTAACATGAAACTTGATTGCTGTCTATGTTTTTGGAGCTCGTCAACAGCTTTTTTTCGTTCTTCGCCTGCTGGATATTTACTAGCAAACTGAGTATGTTTTTTAGTGAAGTGTCTCTCTAAATTTGATTTCTTATTGTGTGCGAGTTTTTCATGGCAAATGAGGCAAATCGGAAGGCCATCTGAGTTGCAGATGAAAGCGAAAGACTCTGTCCAATCCAGATTAAATTCTCGATTCTCTTCTTCAGTAGTTCTTCTCTTTCTTTTTGTAGATGCCATGATTGCGGTAAATGAACAAAACAATTTTAATATCAATATATTTACCAAAGTCTCTTCTCTCCTTAAAACAGTTAATACTCTACAATCTTCCCCTTTTCTTCTTTATCGAACTATCTAATTCTAAGCTATTGTTGAAGCGTATGGAAATTCCACAACCTTGTCCTAATTTTAAACTAACTTGTAATAAATTTAATCTACGACCTTGCTACCAGTTATTGTTCTAAAAATAAACCAGACAAAATTGTTTTCAAATATATGACCTTGAAGATAACTCAGTTCTAACTCTTTTACTTGAAACAACAAACTCCACTTCACAGCCAAAGCACGTGGAGTAGACGCCAAATAGTCTTGTGTCGAAAGCCAAGTAAAACGTAATATAGAGAGCTTCCAACGGAAGGACGACAGTGACGACGCGTGTCACGGGGGAGGGGAGGGGTGGAAAGCGAGTACAAGTGGCTGAGAAATGTAATCGGTGCCAATTCATTGTTGATAGATAAAGAACGATTTTTTTTTCGATAAAAATAAAATTTGCGTAAGGAACTAAAGAGCCGCAGCTTCCAGTCTAAAGAGCCGCATGTGGCTCGCGAGCCGCAGGTTGCCGACCCCGGGTCTAGGTAATGGTCTAGATTAAGGTCTAGGTTATGGTCTAGATTATGGTCTAGGTTGTGGTCTAGATTATGGTCTAGGTTGTGGTCTAGATTATGGTCTAGGTTATGGTCTAGATTATGGTCTAGGTAATGCTGAGATTGTGTCAACTGTTTACGGACAGGGTGTATACTATTTCTATGTAAGAAGAAGACCATGGCTTTTAAAACTCTGAACTTGAATTAATGACAATTTCAAGTTCTATTTTTCATTTGATGTATCCATGGAAAATGGCAAGGCTATTTATACTCTCTAATGTTGTTTTTTTTTCAGTTGCCCCTTTTTTCAATCAAGGTTAAAGGTAAGTAGAAAGGTGGAGGCCATTTAAACAAACGATTCTAAAAATAGATTTGTTACACGCTGAAAGTCAAAAAGGTTTTAGATCAAATCGTTTGCTCAGGAGTAATACCAACATAAGCAGCAGTAAGGTCGTTATGAGACTAAGATAATCTCAACCACAAAATTCTCCACACTTTGGATTTCTTTTTCTTATCACTTCGCCCCCTTGTGCGCGTGTACCAATTACAGTCAAAGTAAGATTCTAGTTTTAAGACAACAAATATACAGCATTACTAAAAATATAAGCTGATGCCAAACACTGTATTAGCTGGCCAAAGTAGTGTACAGATTTTCTGATTCTCGTATGTCTAAATTTGGCCGCATCTATTCACCAATGTAAGACATGGCCGGCTAATATCAAGAAAAGTATCAGAAATTGGTTCGACAATGTTTATTTCCCCCTGGCTAGTTCCTGATGTCACTAGCCAGCTACGAGTCGGCCGATAGAGAGACACACACATACATACACATTCACACACTCATACACACACATATACACAAACATTCACATACAGATAGATAGATAAGATAAGATTAGATTAGAATGGGAACAGAGTAGAAATATCGACTGGATTGGGGTAGATATGTAGGAAGCGTGGTCGACAGGCTAAGTTCGATTGAATTTGTCTTGGCTTGGCTGCCTATGGACTACCTACCCGACTCGAGCAGAGTTGTGTTTACTGAGCGCTTAAAGGCAGCACGGAAAACCTTCTCCCAGATACCGCATCTCCCCACCAGTCCACAACTGAGATTGGACCATAGCGCTCTGAGCATGCTATAAGCATGAAAGTAGCGGGTCTCAGCTCAGGAAGAAAAACGTACAATCCGAAAAACGTCCAACTCCTCTACCACCGAAGCAAAAGGCACCTTAACCTGCGTTATCTGTGGACGGGAGTGTCTCTCCAAAATAGGGCTCCACAGCCACATGAGGAAGTGTGCTCTGAGATGAACCATAGTCGTTCTACGTCTGAAGGAGGCCAATGAATAAAAGACATATATTATTTTCTTATTTATTTATTTATTTATCAGATGGGGAGGGTGAAAATTAAAAAAAAAATGAAAAAAATGAAAATCGACAGTGAAAACAAGAAAAATATTTAAAAAGGCCTTTTTTTTTTAAAGAGACAATAAATGTTTTATACAACTTATTCACCGATTATTTTGCTTTTGATAAGTAACGAATGTTAAATAATAAAAAAAACAACATTTTAATCCCATCCAATAAAAACCAGAAAATGTAACAAGGGAAGAAACTGTAC
The DNA here is from genome assembly GCF_947242115.1 of Biomphalaria glabrata. Classification (NCBI taxonomy): domain Eukaryota; kingdom Metazoa; phylum Mollusca; class Gastropoda; family Planorbidae; genus Biomphalaria; species Biomphalaria glabrata. The sequence goes on along the minus strand of NC_074723.1, from coordinate 2,466,721 downwards.
TTGACTGATGTGGTGGTATAAGTTGAATTAGTGCCCTTCATACTATGTAGAGAGGAAGGAATATGCCGCCTATTTCAAGTTTGAAACTAACAATAGATAAATATAAAACCTTTTCTTTTCATAAGCACTTCCCTGGCAAAGTGGTTAGTGTGTTGGTTTTAGGAGCTTTGAGGAGACTTGATCCATCGGGTTCGAATTCACATTTAAAAAAGTTTAACCTGATACCTCCTTCTTTCTCCCGCCATCCCTTTCCGAACTGGTGCAGACGATAGGATCATATCGCATTGAGAAAGCTAAAAGTGTGAAATAGCGCTAAACAAAAACAATCGGTAAAAATATTTCTAATCGCACAGATTAATTTCGTTAGTCTAGATCAGGGGTTCTCAGCCTGTGGGTCGCGACCCCTTTGGGGGTGGATTGACGATTTGCCAGGGGTCGCCTAAGACCATCGAAAATATGGATTGTTGTTGTCTACTCTTCTATTGCTGTGTGTGTGTAAGGGGGGAGGGGTCGCGGCAAAGTGAGGAATTGTAAAAAGGGGTCGCCGAGCTTAAAAGGTTGAGAACCGCTGGTCTAGATCTATTACAAATTGTACTAATTGATATATAGCTACGATTAATATAAGATTTTTTAAAAAGGAAGTAATTTTATATTGTTCTGTTAAGTTTCTTGTTTTCATATTTTTTTTTTAGACTCAAATTCCACAACTCAAAAGTATCTTAAGGCAAGGGAGATTGTTGCATCAAAAAACGGCAGAAGACAGAGATTGATAAAAAAAATGTTGAAAATTATTACTTCTGTATACTTTATAGTAATGTGTCACACTGATAAATATATTTTTAAAAATAAAATAAGAATTTCTATTTTATTTTCGCGTAATTAAAAAAAGATCCATTACCCAAAATTAAGTGTAAATTAAAAACATAATTTAACTCTCATATGGAGAGATTTTCTGCATTGATTTTAATTTTTTTTTTCAAAATCTACCGTAAATTAAACTATATTGGTTAATATCTGCATAATTAAAATGAATTAAATTCCGTTTTAATAATAAATTATGTTATTGTCTCTACACTGTTACTACTGAGAATAGCATATCTCCATTCCTAACCCTAGCCTACAGATTCACCACAAAAGGAGGTCTGTTGAATGTGTTTTTTATTGGCTGTTCTATGTTAAAAGTTCTCGTTTGGAAAAAAATTGTGCTGGACAGCCACGTGATTGATGGTCATCGAACGTCATCCACACCAGAGGCGCAGACGTCTGCTTCAATGCTCAACTCGGGACAACTTCTCCAATGGTGCGGTTCACAAAAAACCGAGCTCGTGATCACGTGACTCTCTCCTGGGATTCAATAACTTTTTGTTTCCTATGAAAGTAGACATTTTCAAACATTCAGTCAGGACAGGGCAGTCTTTATCAGTTTAAATTAATGTTTGACACCTTATATGGATGGCTGCCTGGTCGTGCGGTTTGCACGCTGGACTGTCGTTCGGACTTATTGATGGTCCCGGGTTCAAACCCTGCCCGCTCCCATCCCCCGCCGTCCTGCGGGAGGTTTGGACTGGGAAGTAATTATCTTCAACTCTGAAGGAACATCCGAAATAAGTAAAACATTTTATACATGACAAAACATTTGAGGAACTGTTTCGTCTGCTGGGAAGTTGGACCTCTTATTTTAAAAATATTTTTGCATCAACTTCTCTCCAAGGATCCCATGTTGTCTGATTAGAATTTGTTCTTGAAAGTTCCGGATGACTGACTTTTCGCAAATAATCGCTGTATTTTTTTAATAACGTGTCACAACGTTGGCAAACATTCCTAATAATGATTTAACAAAATATATAGTTAACGGCAGGCGAAGTGGCTGAGTAGTAAACGCTTGGCTTCCAAACAGTGAGATCCCGGGCTCGCATCCTTCTCATGATTAGGATTTTTAATTTTGGGACCCTTTGGGCGCCTCCGAGTTCACCCAGCTTTAATGGATACAAGTTTCCCTTTCAGACCTTGCGATCTATGATTTTAAAGTCATCTGTTTCTATAGCCAACTGTTAACAAGCAGGGTGTCATGTGGCCAGCACAACGACCAACCGCCTTTACGTTCCCCAACTAAAGTCAGGTATCCGTTAGGGTTGGGTGGACTCAGGGACACCCTAAAAATCCTGATATTCAAAATAAAAGCCTTCACTGAGATTCGAACCCACGACCTCAGGTTCGGAAGCCGAGCGCTTAACCACTCTGAGCTTTTAATGGATACCTGACATAATTGAGGAACATTAAAGGCGGTTAGTCGTTGTGCTGGCCTCATGACATCCTCGTTCACCGATGACCTTAACATCATCTGCCCTATATGGTCTGAGAGGGAAACTTTTATAAAGTGATAACAAATGATTTGTTTAAAGATATGCAAGATTTTATACTGAAAAAGAATACCGAACATCTTTACACTACTCAGGTAAACAGAATACCGAACATCTTTACACTACTCAGGTAACGAGTAGAAGGTCCAGAAACAGTACAAAAACGATTCTCCCGAAATGGAAATAATGAAAAGTCTAGAATCAGTGACTTAGTATTTAGATGGAAAACTTTGTCACAAGGTTTCCAAGACAGTTTGTGTCAAAAATACAGCAACAACTACAAACAACATGTTTACATTTCCAGAAACAGCAGTAATTTTCCAATGGAAACAATAAATAGATAAGGAAGTAAAAGAATAAGAATTAATCTTTTGAGTAAATGATTCTGGTTCTTTCCTGTCTATCGGAGAAGCTTTTTTTTTTTTTAGAGAGGGTGGGAATGTATACTTAGGAAGGCAATTTTTAGCGGACTCAGTCAAGATTCAAGCTTCATGTCAAGTCTACTTTTGTGTAACCTATTATTATTATTGTTTTTTAGTAGTACCTGTAAGAGTGTGTGTTCAATCTTTTTGTGATGTCCAGCAGTCTAAGGGATAGGTAAAAAATTTCCAAAATATAAATGCTTTTATTTCTCCACCGAAACAAGACTCTCCAGCATGCATTGGACTTTGGGTAATCGGATTTAACTTCTGTAAATAGGAAGGTGAAGGTGCGGTGGATGGTGGCAAAGCGCCTGGCTTCAGAACTGGAGGTTCCGGGTTCGAATCCTGGAGAAGACTGGTATTCTTAATTTCGAGATCTTTAGGGAGTCCAGCTCTAATGGGTAAAAGTAAAGGCTGTTGCTCGTTGTGCTGGTCACACTACACCCTCGTTAACCGTGGGCCAAAGAAACAGATGGCCTTTATATCATCTGCCCGTATAGATCTCAAGGGGAACCCCTTTCTATACTAAATAGGAAGGTGTGTTTACCATCGTTTCATCGTTCCATTGTAACATCGATAATAAAATACTCTTTGAAATAATGATTTTCAGTAATTAAATCCGTGCTTTTTTAAAATAATTATATATAACCTGGTCCCTGTTATGTTACATAATCTACAAGTAATATCATGGCGTATATAACCTGGTCCCTGTAATGTGACATAATCTACAAGTAATATCATGGCGTATATAACCTGGTCCCTGTAATGTGACATAATCTACAAGTAATATCATGGCGTATATAACCTGGTCCCTGTAATGTGACATAATCTACAAGTAATATCATGGCGTATGCTTCAACGTAATAAAAATTAGGAACAAAAAATCCACAAAATAAAACTAAAATTGACATTGTGGTGTGTAGTTACTTGCCAGTCCGTCTAAATCTCGTTGAAGAGACACTTTGATTCAATCCCATCCATCAAATCAATCAAACATCACAGGTAACAGTTCAGGTAGAGCTAAAGACCTGGCGAACTAGGAGAAGGGGAGGACACTGTGGGTTCTGCTTTTTTTTTTAATGCTAAAGGTTGACGATGACAGTCTTAATGTTCGATCTACACATTGCGATGTCCAGCTGAGATTCGTGCAGGTAGGTTATGATTCACTCTGATTTCTTATTCATTTTATATCTTTTTTTTTTTAAACGATTATAGGCCTTAAAAGAGTATCGTTTTAATTATGCGTAAACAATCTCAACATAAGGCAAATGTTAGGAATAAGTATTATGAAACTTCATGAACTTAAACTTCAGATATAATTTCAATTTCTAAATACAGTAATAAGGCTTGTCTTCGATTCCAAAGATTAATGAGGAATGTAGTATGTCCTTGTGTGCGACCTACATATTTGCCACATCCAGCGCAGGCACGACCATTTTTCCGCCGGTGGTCGACTTAAAATATTGTAATATTTCTAATATCAAATTATTTATTTATATTTAAAAAGTTCTTTGGCTTGAGATAACTTTTATCGAATTTAGATGTCAATCTTTCGATTTGTGTGTGTGTATGTGTGTGTTTGTGTGCGTATGTGTGCGTTTGTGTGCGTATGTGTGTGTTTGTGTGTGTTTGTGTGCGTATGTGTGTGTGTACGTTTGACTAAGCCCAAAACTTTAGTCTCAGAATGGTTTTTACTATGTAGAATCAACAACAGGATTAGTCTCTTTAGTCACGTGATTAGTTATAAAGAGAAAAGATCGTGTCTCGAGACGTTATATGCCGCAGAGAGAGAGAGAGAGACAGACAGACAGACAGACAGACAGACAGAAAAAGAGTGAGAGAGTCGTTTAAGTTAATTATTAGCTAACTGGTCACGTGACGGTGGCCTCAAGTTGGAATCCAGCTCGCTGTCGTCCCTTGAGGTAGTCTGGGGCTAAGACTTCAACTTCTTTTCTAAAATAAAAAAAAATATATTATTGTATTTTTAATGGTTCTGTCCAAGCAAAATTGCTATCAGTTTGTGTTCAAAATGTGGAGGTAACTGCGAAGGTAATCTCACGACTACAATAAAATAAGTTATGTCCCTTTAATGACACGTTTTGGCTTATGTGTGTGTATCAACATTACATGACATCTTGTGAATCTACATTGCATGACATCTTGTGAATCTACATTGCATGGCATCTTGTGAATCTACATTGCATGACATCTTGTGAATCTACATTGCATGACATCTTGTTAATCTACATTGCATGACATCTTGTGAATCTACACTGCATGACATCTTGTGAATCTACATTGCATGACATCTTGTTAATCTACATTGCATGACATCTTGTGAATCTACATTGCATGACATCTTGTGAATCTACACTGCATGACATCTTGTAAATCTACATTGCATGACATCTTGTGAATCTACATTGCATGACATCTTGTGAATCTACATTGCATGACATCTTGTGAATCTACATTGCATGACATCTTGTGAATCTACATTGCATGACATCTTGTAAATCTTCATTACATGATATCATAGGACATTGTAGACATATTAATTTTTATTTAAAATTACATTTTTTAACTTTCTGATTTCTTTATATCAAGCCTTGGATGTCTGCCTGGTCAAGTGGTACGCGTCTCGTCGGTACGGAGTTCGAACCCGCCTCTATCCCCCACCACCCCGAAGGACGCTTTGTTTAGGATTTAATAATCTAAAGCTCTGAAGGAACATCTAAAGCATGTAAAACCAAGAACAACGTCGCGCCTATGATCTGCTAACCCAAATTGGACAGTATCTCGAGAGCCCAATCTTTTGGCTTTAGTTTAGGGGCTGTTGCTATAAACAGATGTAGTCCCAAGCGGCCTGGCCTTCACCGGCTGCTCTAACCATTTGTTCGAGCTTAGTATAACAGTAATATAACTTAACGACCAAATCTTTGGCAGACGTTAAAACACCCTGGCGGGCAACAAAGGAACTCATCAATACTGGGAAGGGTCGAAAGCCGAGCTGGTTTGGTCCTATTGTAAGGCAATGACTCACTGAAGAAAAGGTCGTCCAAAGAAGAGTTGGCTGGACAACATAAAAGAATAGACCATCCTCTCTCTTGCTATCCTTCTTGGAGCAGCCGCTGGCCGGGAAAATGGGATCTTGTTACGCGAACGATCACAGCGTCTCTACGACGACAGTCAAGGGACAGATGAGAAATTCTTAAAATTGAACTTCCTGATAAGTTATTTCAGATTTTTTAAAACTGATTTATCCATCATGGACATATATAAGAAACAAGATTTCAATTCATAAAATATTATCCTTTAATCAAAGTTTTTTAATGATAAATAAAACAAAAGTTTAAGACCGATTAAAAGTTTATTGTAAAGATATGACATTTTAAGTTTCTTCTAAATGCCAGTACAAAACAACGGCAATTACTCTCGAGGTATTGTAGTATATTTATGACATCGCTGTTAAAGAGACACTTTACAACTTGTCTGTTCTTCAGACCCCTGTGTTGAGGGCACAGAATGACGATGGTTCAAGACCGACTCGCTTTGACCCTAAGTTTCATTGCGCTGGTTGTGTTGGCTTTATTTACTGAACACGTATCCAGCTTCAGCGATGGATCGAAACTAGCCAAAGGTTTCTCCGCCACTCGAAGTGTTTTTTGTCACAGGTAGGTACAAGTAGGATGTCACAGGTAGATTGTCACATGCGTATTCAAGTAGGTTGTCATAGTCATGTTGTCACAGGTAAATTTAAGTAGGTTGTCAAATACTCGTATGCGGATTGTGACAAAAAAATTGTCACTGGTAGGTTGTTACAGGTATTTTCACTTAGGTTGTCACAGGTAGGTTGTCAATTGCAGGTAGGTCGTAAAAGTTAGGTTCAAGTTGGTTGTCACAGGTAAGTTGTCAAAGGTAGATTTGTCACATATAGTCACATGTAGGTTCACGTAGGTTGTCACAGATATATTCTCACAGGTAGGCTGTCACAGATATATTGTCACAGGTAGGTTTTCACAGTTATTTTGTCACAGTTAGGGTTTCACAGTTATGTTACAGATACATTGCCACTGGTAGTTTCAAGTAGATTGTCACAGTAGGTTGTCACAAGCATGTTGTCTGCAAGGCTTTGTTTCAGCTAAGGACGAAATAAATAATAGATTCATACATTAATCACCAAATATGGTCCTCCCCATGGTGTATTAATGGCTCAACTTGAGTTCAGATTCCAAATGTAAGACAGATTGCCCGTGAGTCAATATTCTCTTCAACTTGACATTTCTGCTGGCCAATGTGTCACAATGAGTCTTCATTATTGTAGAACTATATTTAGATTACTCATTGAAAAACTAGAGAGAATAATATTTTGTAAGGGCAATAAGAAATAAGAGAAGAGGAACAAACTTAATATGACGAGTAAGTTCCCTTTTTTCTGGATTCTATGGAACTCTAGTATCGTATTTTTTTAAATTAGTCAGTATAACAAGATCAGATTTAGAGATTTGAAAGGGTAGAATCTAAAGTTCTTTTTTTGATTGCGGTAGATCCTGACAACTGGTTTTACACACATCAATAAACATTGGCGCAATATATATAAATATATATATGGCCTATATATATGTGTGTCACTAGCTCTAAGTTCTAATTCCTACGATGTGTGTCTCCAGGTCCACCAACAAGCGCCAACCCCTGCACTTCAACAGCAGATGTAATGGCTACTGTGAGCCTAACCGCCACGGTGAACTTTACTACGATATGGACATAAGTGCCTCAACTTACTGGCTGGACCTAATCACAAGTAGGTCAATCGTTCCATTATACTGAGTAGGTCAATCATTCCATATATCTAGTAGGTTAATCATTCATAATATCTAATTGGTCACTCCATTTTTTTTTAAATATTTAGTACGTCAATCATTCTAGATAAGTATTATGGGAGACTATAAAGAGGCAAGAGGCAAAATATTGCGTTCATCGGTCATTAGGCTTTTGATCAGCAATTAGTAATTAGTCTATGTTCACTATGCTTTTACTAATATTCATAGCACTATCTCAATCAGGCTATTATACTAAGCACCTACTTATATGATTCGTACACGTTATTTAAGTTTAACGATGATTTTGTTTGTAGTGTGAATGATAATTTGATTGAATTGAATCTAAAGATATTAATTAAACTCAATGTTACCTGTGTGTGGTGATATAGGATCATCTTAAATCCTTCAAGTAATTCGTTACTTTGAGAGACCAGAAGTCTAATTGATAGTCTGAGCAACTATCGAACTACTTTGGCTCATCTTGTAGAACGACTATGGCTCATCTCGTAGAACGACTATGGCTCATCTCTTAGAACGACTATGGCTCATCTCGTAGAACGACTATGGCTCATCTCTTAGAACGACTATGGCTCATCTCTTAGAACGACTATGGCTCTTCTCGTAGAACGACTATGGCTCATCTCTTAGAACGACTATGGCTCATCTCTTAGAACGACTATGGCTCATCTCTTAGAACGACTATGGCTCTTCTCGTAGAACGACTATGGCTCATCTCTTAGAACGACTATGGCTCATCTCTTAGAACGACTATGGCTCATCTCTTAGAACGATTATGGCTCATCTCTTAGAACGACTATGGCTCATCTCTTAGAACGATTATGGCTCATCTCTTAGAACGACTATGGCTCATCTCTTAGAACGACTATGGCTCATCTCTTAGAACGACTATGGCTCATCTCTTAGAACGACTATGGCTCATCTCTTAGAACGATTATGGCTCATCTCTTAGAACGACTATGGCTCATCTCTTAGAACGATTATGGCTCATCTCTTAGAACGACTATGGCTCATCTCTTAGAACGACTATGGCTCATCTCTTAGAACGACTATGGCTCATCTCGTAGAACGACTATGGCTCATCTCTTAGAACGACTATGGCTCATCTCTTAGAACGACTATGGCTCATCTCGTAGAACGACTATGGCTCATCTCTTAGAACGACTATGGCTCATCTCGTAGAACGACTATGGCTCATCTCGTAGAACGACTATGGCTCATCTCGTAGAACTACTATGGCTATCGTAGAACATTTTCATGTGACCGTGGAGCCCTATTCTCGAGAGACATCCAACGCTATTCTCTCAGGTTAAGGTGGCCTTCGCTTTTGTGACAGAGGAGCCGGCCCTTTTATTTTGGCACGCTGAGTTGAGGTCAATGTTTTGTTCGATGCCCATAGCTATCTCGGTTACCCTCTCTCTCCACATAGTGGGGTCTAGAGCTATGCCTTCCCAGAAGTCAACATCAACAAACAAAAAGAAAGTGTCAATAAAAAAAAAAAAAGGTAATAGTTAACAGTGTCTCACACAACTACAAATGTTTTTGAATGTCTGGTAATGTATTGAACTATAACTTCTAGTTGGTTCATAATGCTGCCGTTTCATTGAATGCCTTACTTTAGCTACATGTAGCAGCATCTAAACGTACTTTTACAAAGCTTTTATTAACTCTGTCTGTCTGTTAAAAGTTTGTACACGTTATTTCTCCCACACCTATTCTCGAATCAAGTTGAAAGTGGACCAATGAAACAAATAAACCAATAAGTCAATTAATTTTTTGTTATTAATTATTTCGTTTGATAGCAACAGGGAAATTTAACTCCTTCAGTATTCACAGATATGCCTAAATATGTAGGGTTTGATCCCCTTAGATAATTGTATTCGTCATTTCTCCCTCACTTATTCTGGGATCAAGTTGAAACTTTAAACAACCATTTATTATACCTAACAAAACATGAATCAATAAAAAAATAACCAAAATAGTCAATTAATTATTGGTAATTATTATGTTTTGTTTGATATCGAATAAGGGAAATAACGTCTGCATTTTTGAGAGATATAGTTATAAGTTCTTTCTCTTCGATAAGTTTTTTTTGTTGAAAAAAAGGGATTTTTGCAAAAAAAATATTTTGCTTGTTTTGTCTTTGAACATCAGTTAATATCACCGCCAACGAGGACTCTGACCGCGCAGTCACTGGATTCTCCATCTACGCTGTGGACGAGAGCAACATGGTGGCCGGAAGCTTCGTGGAAGACGAGAACAATATCATTGTCGGCTCCTGTGGAGACATACTAGCCTACAACCAGGAGACTCACGGCGCTTTCCACAAGATGGCGGACCACACCAGGAGAAACATCACCCTGAAGTTTCAGCCAGATGGATTTAATCATGGCCAGATTAACTTTATGTGAGTTGGTAGATTAAGGCCGAGCCCCCCATGTTTAGTAATCAATGTCTTTTCTTTTACAAAGGCAGCATACAAGACCAAACTCTTTCCTTGCAATTTTCTTGCATTTGTAGCATGACAAAAAATCGTGTCCAATGTCTATCAGATTTAGAGCCAAATTGCTTCCTGACCCTGCCGGACCAAGCAAAACAAAGAATTTTTGGGCCACGAGGCCTTCATCAGCTACAAAACAAACAATTTTTTTTTCGTTTATTTTGTAGCTGATGAAGGCCTCGTGGCCCAAACGTCCTTTGTTTTACTTGGTCCGGCAGGGTTACATATATGCATGTTTTTCGTATTTTCTATACAGTCGTTTACCCCCTGCAGCAGTAAATCTTTGTTTTTTTTTTGCTTCCTGATCCAAAGGGGGATTTTTTATTTCTAGAATCTTTTTAACTTTCTAATGAATGTTTTTCTCAAACAGCTGCCTAAATATTCTTTAATTCGCGATGAACTTCCGAAGCATGTGAAAGAAAACAAATAGACTGAAGAAGAAATTTGCAGTAAATAGAATATTTATATTTTGTTTCGCTCTAACAAATCCATTTGGTTTTTTACCTGTTTTTGATGCTCCTTTTAGAGTTGTAGATAATTTACTTCTGTTGGCGCTTCTTTGCTGTGTCTTATGCAGCTGAGTCAAACAGGGGGTGAAGAATATTCGTATTACACAAATAACAAACTAGTGTTTAAGAGGGAAGACATGTTAGGAACTGCATTTATTACGTAAACACAAGCGGTGTTGCACTGACGCGCTAGTGTGCAAATGTACACATAATACCAATATGTTACAAGGGGGAACACTCAAATAACGAAATCCAATACCACAGTCGAAAGGCCAACAGTATAAGTGAGTCGACGCTGAAGGCGATTGTCGAACAAGAAGTTTAATAATAACGAAGGGAACTGTCGAATGTCGTCAAGCTCAATCTCAACGTTCATAAAACTGCCTCTCTTTAAAGCCGTCAAAATTAGTCTGTTCACATTTCGCTTTTCTTCCTCAAGTCCAAGTCTTGTTTTTAGTAGTTGCGTCATGGTCTCTAAGTCAAAACTTTCCCATTTCGATGAAATAACTAATTTCTAATCGTGCCATAACAGTGATAACACTTCTTAGTCCAAACCTACCGAAGGACGACGGGGGATGGCAGCGGTCAGGATATGAGCCCAGGTCCATCAAGATGACCGGTCGATAGTCCAGTGCGCATACCGCACGACCAGCAGCCATGTACATGCGTTTTTATTTAACTCTGAAAATTTTTAGCGTTGACTTCAAAAGATTTTCATTGCATCAGTTTTTAAACCCAGATATAGATTTGCATAAAAAATTTGTATTTGATTTCCCGAAAACAAATAATGATACCAAACTAAATCATCCACAAGAACTATTGGTCATTTAATCTTTTGATAAAATTATGAGTCTTTATTCTCTGTTCTTCTCCTCATACCAACCATTTTAAATGTATATCTCCAGAGTTTGGATAGTCAACAACCACTCAGACATCCATTTCCTGGAGTCGCAACCATTAACACCAAGTAAAAACGGTAATGAAAATTTACATTTTAATATGTGTTTTTTTTTAAATCAATATCTCTATTCATGTCACTCCTTCATGGAACCTGGGTGAGCCGAAAGCTGATTTCAAAAATGGCTCTAACGATTTTCATAGACATTTAACAGTTGATGCATATCGCTGAGAAAAGAATTACTAGCTCCTTGGCCACACGGAAAGAACTATAATTTAACCGTTATAATGTTTCAAAGTAAAAATAAATAAATGTAAATTTGGCTGGAGACTATATCTAGGTCTAGAGCCAACATTGCGTAGTCAGCCGTATTATGCGATAACTGAGTAAATTTAAAATTACTTCAATTTTATTGAAGCTGATAAGCGTTCATTATATTTTTACGAAAATCGAATATAGATTACATCAAGATTGTAGATCTAGAAGTAGATATACACTAGATCTTAAAAGTTCTAAATCAGGACATTAGGTCTAGTGTTAGTTGTAGATTTCCATTTAATGAACATATCAAGTATGCATCCCACGCTGGCCGAATCAGAAAATGCGTGAGCTCTAGTACCTGACGGTGTCACGGGTTCGATACCCGAATGAATCAAAATTTTTTTTTAAAATTTATTTTATCACATTTAAAGTTTAATAATGGAGGTATGGCTTTTAAAAAAAATATTTTTAAATGTTTTTTTTTTTAGTTTGCAATATTTTGTGTTGTTCTCTTTCACTGGGTACTGTCTAAAAACTGTTTTTACCAGACTGTCAAATGTTTAATAAGGTCTCATGCATTTATCTCGTCTAGGTTTTTAAACTTTACAATGTCAAATGTTCCAGATGGTAAAAGAAAATTGGCAACTTAAATGAACCTAGGTTTAGATATTTGTCAGAGTTCATTTTAGGCTTGGCTGGACTTGGTTCCTGTGGCTCGATATGGGGCTTGATAATTGTTATACAATTAGGATCAATTACTACTAAATATATTTAACTCCAACTCCAGAATAGCACTAAATCCATGGAATAATAATGATACTTTACTACTTAGTAATCAAAAGAGCACAAATAGTGACATCAAACTTCAATGTATATTTTATACATACAACACCAGCCCAGGAACATAATACAACTAACTACCAATTATTTCACTCTATCAACCAAAGGAAACTCCCATTCAAAAACATCAGGTGTATGCTGTTCACATTCATGCCTTGGGGGTGGGGGTGGGGGGGGGGGAGGGGGGAAAGAAATAAACAAAGGGATATAACTCTTTCATACTTAAATAGTACAACGAAACAGCACAATCACTCTCACCATACCTGCCCCTGACAATATTTAGTTAATGCCCAAAAGCTGTATTAAATAAAAGTATTTTCTACATTTATATCGGCCGAAGATTGATGGTAATAGAAAACTTGAAGCTCACTGCAGAACTAGAAAAAAGGATCTTATTAATGACATTGAAAACGTAGGTGCCCCTTACAAAGACCGTAACACAGACCAGGAGATTAGAAACAGTACAACGATTGGACCCCCCTCGATAAACTGCTAACCACTTTCAACAAAACGCAAAACTAAAACTCTATGTCCATATCACAAGTTCTTGCAAAGACCTTCCTACAGGGAACAGTACCAGGAAAAAGAAGAAGAGGCAGACAGAGACGCCATAAAAGAGAATTGAAAACATTGAAAGAGATTCTATCCACGGCAAAAGACAGGAATGTAGTCAGACGGTTGAAAAATCTTGCATGGTGCCTTAACGATTCTATCCACGGCAAAAGACAGGAATGTAGTCAGACGGTTGAAAAATCTTGCATGGTGCCTTAACGATTCTATCCGAGGCAAAAGACAGAGAGGAATGGAAAAAAAAAGGTTGACAGATCATGAATGGTGCCCTAACGATTAACCAAACTAAGGTATAGTTATTAAATCGTGTTGTATCACAAGGTCCTCTGGGATCTCAAAGACCTTCCTTCAGGGAACAGTACCAGGAAGAAGAAGGGAAAGAATAAGAAGACATAGAAAGCCATGGGAAGAAAACATCAAAACATAGACACGCATGTCGGTGAATGCAGTTCTATCCAAGGCAAAGGACATAGAGGAATGGAGAAAAACGGTTAACAGATCTTGTGTGGTGCCCCTAACGGTCCAACAGACTAAGGGATTGGTGAAGGTGAAGAATCGACTTTCATGTAAATAGTTACTAAATACTCCCGTAGACTTACACGAAGGCATCTTCTGATAATCCATGAATCAAGATGTACAAGATAGTCTATATTAACAAGATAAATTACAGATCTTATCTTATATATTACAGACGTTACTTCAAAAAACAAAAAGAATATAATCATGTCCTACGCATTTCATGTGTCAGTCTAGTCATGCATGTTAATCAATGACTTAAACTCTGCTAAATCGGTGGTTTTCCTGGCTGATTATGGCAACCCATTCTTTGCTCTAATGGCACAAGGGAAGAAAGAGCACTTGTACAAATGTGTTCTGTTTATGTGTTTTTTTTTTGTTGTTGTTGTTTTTTGTTTACAATTATCTACAATGAAATACAAGGTTGTAGGCCTAATTTTTTAAAATTAAATGTAGGATAATTGTTTTGTTTAATATATTTAATATTTTTTCAATATTTATTAAATAATTCTGTATCAAGCGGTATTTCTTTGATTGGTTCTTTTGCAGGCAGCACTGGCCTAGATTTATCCAATGTTCTGAGAGACCTTGTCAGTGACGTCGACATTAAGGCCTTTGAGAAATCGTTTGAGTACCGCAAGAAACTGGGCTACAGGCTTGATCTGGACAACCCATTCTCTCTGTTTGATACCAGCCCTGACGTTGTCTCCCTGATTCCTCTCAACATGACCATTTCGGCCAACACTGTCCACAAATCGGCCAAGGCGATGGATAACATTCCTTCCGTTCACACCAGCAATAATGACTCGGGAGTTGACAGTTCCAACGGTTATCTTCCTGGACCTGATGTTCCAGTGTCTGAAGCTCGCCAGGACGCCCCTTTTGTTGACCTGGGTGCAGCCGGCTCCGACATCTACAAGCTTTTTTCAGACGATCTAAGCAACAGCGCCGACAGCAACAATAGTTACGATAGTCTCAACAACCTTTTCGACACCGGAAACAATCAAGTTTACGACAGTGGAAATCAAGGTTACGACAGCAGGAATCAAGTTTACGGCAATAACAATCATGTTTACGACAGTGCTAATGGCCGCCAGAGCACCAACTTTAGGAGTGAAAGTAATAGCGGAGTGGCCAATGGGATGAATGAACACGCAAACAAGGTCAAGGACGAAACCACGACGTATCAACCAGACTTCGTAGACAACCTGGTGGAGCCACGTCAATTCCCTAGAAACGGACACCAAAAGGATCCTGTGTGGGACGAATTAAACATGCCGGATTGGAACCCGAGATTCTCGCGTTACTTTAATTAGAAACCAAAAAATATAATATAATATAAAGTTGATAACATTGAGTTACATTGTCTTCTTTATATATATATATATATATATATATATATATATATATATATATATATATATATATATAACTATGTATGTATGTATGTATGTATGTATGTATGTATGTATGTATGTATCTCTCTCTCTCTCTCTCTCTCTCTCTGTATATATATATAATCTTATTATCCGGCGAAAAGAGATTCAAAATCGACCACCGCCGGACTATTAAGTTTTGGGCTGGTTGTGGCAAAATATGTAGGTCGCAGCTGGGACTGCGTAGCCATGTGAAATATTGCACTTCTATTAATCTTCGACTGAAAAAAAAAAGCCTTATTATATTTATATATATGTATTTAAGATATACATATTAAGAGAGAGGGAAAGGAGGGAGAGAAGGAGGGAGAAAAAAGAGAAAGAGGGAGAGAAAAGAGAAAGAGGGAGAGAGAAGGGAGAGAGAAGAGAAAGAGGGAGAGAGAGGGAGGGAGAGAGAAGGCGGGAGAGAATAGGAGGGAAAGAGAAGAGAAAGAGGGAGAGAGAAGGAATGAGAGAGAAGGAGGGAGAGAGAAGGAGGGAGAGAGAAGGAGGGAGAGAGAAGAGAAAAAGGGAGAAAGAGGGAAGTAGAGAGAAGGAGGGAGAGATAAGGAGGGAGGGAGAGAGAAGGAGGGAGATAGAAGGAGGAAGGGAGATGGAGGGAGAGAGAAGGAGGGAGAGAAAAGAGAAATAGGGAGAGAAAAGAGAAAGAGGGAGAGAGAAGAAGGGAGAGAGAAGGAGGGAGAGAGAGGGAGGTAGAGAGAAGAGAAAGAGGGAGAGAGAGGGAGGGAGAGAGAAGGAGGGAGAGAATAGGAGGGAAAGAGAAGAGAAAGAGGGAGAGAGAAGGAATGAGAGAGAAGGAGGGAGAGAGAAGGAGGGAGAGAGAAGTGGGGAGAGAGAAGGAGGAAGAGAGAAGGAGGGAGAGAGAAGGAGGGAGAGAGAAGTGGGGAGAGAGAAGGAGGGAGAGAGAAGGAGGGAGAGAGAAGTGGGGAGAGAGAAGGAGGGAAAGAGAAGAGAAAGAGGGAGAGAGAAGAGAAAGAGGGAGAGAGAGGGAAGTAGAGAGAAGGAGGGAGAGATAAGGAGGGAGGGAGAGAGAAGGAGGGAGAGATAAGGAGGGAGGGAGAGAGAAGGAGGGAGAGAGAAGAGAAAGAGGGAGAGAGAAGAGAAAGAGGGAGAGATAGGGGGGAGAGAGAAGTCACGGTTGACGACCGACAGAGCACAGTACGAATACAAACACAAACACAAGCACAAACAGCACACAAGAATTAAGTTCCCAGTATACATGTGTAGGAGGAGAGGAAATAGGAAATAGGCCCTTACAGTGTAGCCACATACATTTTAGAAAGACTTATAGAGTTATCGAATACACGACTTAGCAGTGAAATGTCTTAGCGCTGGATCTGGACATAATTCCTCATATCTTTAGATTAGCCCCACACTCGTACATAACTGCAGTGATTTTTAACTTCTTTGTTTTAGAAGTTTCAGACAATTCTTCAAAAAATGTTTCAGACAATCCTTTAGAAATGTTTCAGACAATTCTTCAGTAATAAAGACCTAGCACTGATTACATAAGAGATCACCAGCGAACGCACGCCACCACACACAACAGTCCTAAGCCTACTGTTTAGTCAAGTTTAGTCTCATGAACACAGCGGAATGATATGACTTTTATATAAAGAAAAAACTATTTTCGATGTCCAGACTGGATGACCAGGACCGCTGCGCCCCTTCCCTGTACGCGGGATACTGCCCAAATGGTCAAATCACGAAAAGCATACTACCAGAGGCAAACTGACTATATGGGCATTTGGGCAAATGCCCGGTAGGCCGGTACTTAAATTGGCCGATAGTGCCACCTAAAAGGCCTCATGAATGACACTAGGGCATTAAATTGTTAAAGGTTTTATAATATTCTCATATATAAGGGGCTATATGAGTTTTATGTTAATAACATCTTTTACAGACTACAGTGTAATACTAAATGAATCTAACACATTTTCAAAAAAAATAATTTAATAACCTACATCCGTAGACAGTGCTATTAGTAGGCTTCATCCTTTTAGGGCCTATAAACATACCGATTAAAAAGCAACATAAGCGCTTTATTTCTTATAAAGATATAGAGCATGCATACAGTTATCGATGCATTATAAAAATATAACATAATGATTTTGAGAACAGATAGGCCTATAATTGGAGTCCCATCATATGATATACAATTTATGGGCCGTACTGTATAGAAATGTCTGGGCCGATTTGGACATCCAGTCCGCCCCTGCATACTACAGCACCTAATCTTATATTTTAACTTATAAATTTCAGACGTTCCCCGACAGGGGAAGATAATTTCGTCCTACGTCCAAGTCATGCTTGTTATTTTAAATAAAAGTTTCCCTTTCAGACTTGGCGATCTACAGGGCAGATGGTGTGAAGCCCCCGTAAAGACGATCTTGTTTCTGTGTTGTTTTCAAAGACTTAAATTCAGATACATCATTAGTTTTCAACTTTTCCTGGCTCATTTAGGTGACACGTTCCATGTTCTAATGACATCTAGAGAAGACAGACCACTTATCTTATCTTATCTTATCTTATATAATACAGACGTTACTTCAAAAAAGAAGATGATTACGTCCTACGCGTATGCATATTAACCAATGACTTAAATTCTGCCAAGTCACTGGTTTTCCTGGCTAGCTCAGGCAACCCATTCCATGCTCTAATAGCACTAGGAAAGAAGGAGTATTTGTACAAATTTGTCCTAGCATATGGGACGAGGAATGTGCCTTTATCTTTGTGTCTTTCAGAGTATTTTATTAGATCTTGTTTTTGTATTTGAAGATTATGTTTCAGTGTTTTATGTATAATTGCTACTTTACTTTTGAGCCTTCTGTCCTGAAGGTTTTCTAAATTTAGTGATTTTACTAAAGGTGTTACTCTAGTCAAATGTGAATATTCGTTTGTTATCAATCTCACTGATCTATTTTGGGTCTGTACGACTTTGTTCTTGCGTATAGAATAAGAAATTAACCTTTGTATTATCTTGTTTTTCTGTAGTTGCTACTTAGGGTTCAGTGTTTTAAGTATTATTGCTACTTTAATTTTAAGTCTTCTGGAATCTCTAAGTTTAGTGATTTTACTATTGGGATTACGCTAGTGTTCAGAGAGGTCTGAATAGGTGTTTAAAGAAATACTGGAAAAATTAACCAGTAGGCCACCACATGAATGAATCTCTCTAAAAAATAAGCAAAGTGTTCCGCTAAATACTCAGAATGTTAGATGTGTTCCGTTTAAGAAACAGTGTTCTACTCAAATGTGAATATTTGTTTCCTATAAATCTCACGACTCGTTTTTTAGCGGCCCCCGAAAGGGGAAAAGACGCTATTAGTTTTGTGCGAAATGTCTGTACGTCCGTCCTGTTTAGATCTCGTAAACTAGAAAAGATATTAAAAATCGGACATCACAATACTTTAGACCATTCAAAGTTCTGATGCAACGGCTATCTAATTTTTAAAATCAGTTATGCAAGCAGTTTTTTTTTATGAGAAAAAGCTAATTAGTATGCATTACAAGTTAGACCTAATTTAAAAAGAATAGTAATCTTGTAAACTTCATTTTTGTGAACTTTTTTTTTATTGCGGAATTTTTTTTTTTTTTTTTTTTTGATAAGAGATTTTCCCACACATAGGGCCCCTACTGCTAACACTTTATAAAGCAATGCTTGAAACAGGACAGACGCCCACAGATTTTAATCTCGCATACATTATTTTACTACCAAAAAAAAACCGAAGACAACACCACACCCAATGACTTCAGACCGATCTCCCTGTTAAACACAGCTGCTGACCAAAATGATTTTCCTTAGAATAAAACCCCTAATCCCCCTTTTGATAGGACATGACACTGCAGCAAACCGCGACAGAAATATTGACGAACTTAACCACTTTATACGAGATGTAATTTACTACTGCAAAGAGAAAGATTTGAAGGCAGACCTCATAACCATAGACCAGGAAAAAGCCTTTGACAGAGTGGACCATGACTACGTCTTTAGGATACTAGACAAGACAAACATAGACAAGTCCCTAACCAAATACATAAAATTGGTCTACACGGATGCCACAAGTCAGTTAATTGTCAACCAATCTCTTAGTGAACGGATCCCCATTAAAAGATCGGTCAGGCAAGGGTGTCCCCTTTCCCCCTTTTTATACACCCTCTGTCTGGAACCCCTAATAGATAGCCTCAATTTAAACCAAGAATTCCTAGGTATTAAGATCCCAGGGCCAAATCCCGTAGTTAAAATCAAGGCATATGCAGACGACACTACCCTCTTCCCTTCTTCAGAAAAAGACGTTAAAATAATTATAGAGACATTTACACTTTTCGGGAGGGCGAGCGGGTCCAAAATTAATATCCAGAAATCAGCCATAATGGGGTCAGGTAGATGGGATATCCCCCCCCCCCCCACAGTTCTACCTTTTAGGCTTAAGATAAAAAAAGAGATTAAAATTTACGGTATCGTGTGGACCAAAAACCCGGCAATTTACATTAAAAAAACAATGGGATGAAATAGCAGATAAGATAAAGAAAATAATAAAAATATTTCAATACATGGGTACAACAATCTTTGGAAGGGCCATTATAGTAAACAACCTGATAGTGCCCAAAGTTTTGTATCTGGCCAACAGTTTAGAACCACCTCCTAACTTCATAAAAAACATATACAAAATCATTAGAAAATTTATTTTCAGAAACACATACAGTAGTATCCAACACAACACACTAATACAAGATAAAAAAGAAGGGGGGATAAGCCTACAAGATCTCAAAACAAAAATTAAAGCACTTCGTTTAAAATT
Organism: Biomphalaria glabrata; assembly: GCF_947242115.1. Classification (NCBI taxonomy): domain Eukaryota; kingdom Metazoa; phylum Mollusca; class Gastropoda; family Planorbidae; genus Biomphalaria; species Biomphalaria glabrata. The sequence continues at coordinate 2,446,772 of NC_074723.1, read as the reverse complement.
TATCGGTAGGGTAGTTAGGTGCCCTGAAAACTTCCCCTTAACCTTATACTATTTCGGTTTAAGGCTCAACAAAATTCTCCCCATCCGAAACAAACACCTCACTTTTTCGGCACCCACATCCACCTTTTTTACAGATCACTAACCAGACACCTACAAAACAATGAAAATCTAATACACCAAAATACTAAAAACATTTACACAGCACTTTGAAATCAACTTAAGGAAAATTTAGAGCTTAGAATAAAATTGGGGAGGGAATTAGGAATAGTGTTTAATACACACACAGACACATTCACGCAATTGCACAATAAAAACATAACTCCGAAAGCACGGGAGGTGACCTACAGGCTAATTTATGGGATGACCCCAATAAAGAAGAGGGGTAAGGACAGGGCAGGTCACACATGTAAACTATGCGGGGTTGAAAATAACAAACTAGAAAAACATCTGTCCAAACTTCACTATTGTGAGAGAAACTCTGTCAAATATTTTAAATGCCAACAGCCATGTCAAAGTCAACAGAGGCATAGCAATATTTTTAAATAAAATACCCAAAGCAAAAAGTAAAAAACTTAAAGATATGAACTTGATTTTATTAGCAGAGTATAGGATACTTATATGGAACATGTATTTAAAAGCCACTTACGACAGCAAAATCCTAAATAGACTTCAAGTAGATCATATATACAGAAGGATTATACAATATAGGATAGAAAAGTTTTAAATAAAATATATATTTAAAAAAAAAAAAAGTAAAATGTACCTTAAAGTAAATGAATTATTGAAATGTTAAGACTCGAACCTGTGTATCATAATGTCATTTTTAATCCAAATGTTTTGGATAAAATTTAGAGAAATATAGTTGATTTTAAAATGGAACACTATAAAGGCTGACCCCAAATGTAATTTTATATTGAACCATTGTATTTACATAATTTTTTTTTTTTTTTTTTTTTTTTTTAAGGATTCCTTTATTTTCTTTCAATGAATTGGAAAATTCCATTTGTATCATACAGATCAATTTACTAAAATCTGTTTCAACAACGAAGAAAATAAGTTGAATGCATGTGTGTGTGTTTTTATAAGTGATAACTATTTACCAATTTGCATGTATAGGTATTAAATATATTATTTATTTGCTTTAAAATTACAATACTAAAAATTACCTATTAATTTTTTTTTCAACAAGAGAGACAGTTTAGGACTGGAAGATGCAAGGTGGAAATTTCGTTTGGTTATATCCCTTTGACCAAACAAAAAAAAAATTCAATACAACCCCAAACAGGACATGAATTCATGATAATGGACCAAATGGACTACGAAATTGTTAAAAAATAAAACAAAAACAAACAAACAAAAACCAAACAAGAAAAAAAACACTATCTCAATTGATTTATAGAATATTCTTTAACTAATAAATTTATTCAGAAAATGAGTTATATTCAAAATTTAAAAAAATTTTAAGCTCTTCATGTACATATTTACTTTGTACATTTTTGTAACTCTAGCAGACCTCAGAGAATACCTAATGATATAGGATGGAGGTCCTTTGTCTTAGGTTCTTAAGGGAAAAATTGTTGCAAAAATAATAATAATAATAATAATGAATTTAAATAACTCATAAGTCTTTTAAAAAAAACATCATTTTATGGACCGTTGCTGTAATCATTATGTGGACCTTTGCTGTCATCATTTTATGGACCTTTGCTGTCATCATTGTATGGACCTGTGCTGTCATCATATTGTGGACCTTTGCTGTCCTCATTTTATGGACCTTTGCTGTCATCATTTTATGGACCTTTGCTGTCATCATTTTATGGACCGCTGATGTCATCATTTTATGGACCTTTGCTGTCATCATTTTATGGACCTTTGCTGTCATAATTTTATGGACCTTTGCTGTCATCATTTTATGGACCGCTGATGTCATCATTTTATGGACCTTTGCTGTCATCATTTTATGGACCTTTGCTGTCATCATTTTATGGACCGCTGATGTCATCATTTTATGGACCTTTGCTGTCATCATTTTATGGACCGCTGATGTCATCATTTTATGGACCGCTGATGTCATCATTTTATGGACCTTTGCTGTCATCATTTTATGGACCTTTGCTGTCATCATTTTATGGACCGCTGATGTCATCATTTTATGGACCTTTGCTGTCATCATTTTATGGACCTTTGCTGTCATCATTTTATGGACCTTTGCTGTCATCATTTTATGGACCTTTGCTGTCATCATTTTATGGACCTTTGCTGTCATCATTTTATGGACCGCTGATGTCATCATTTTATGGACCTTTGCTGTCATCATTTTATGGACCTTTGCTGTCATCATTTTATGGACCTTTGCTGTCATCATTTTATGGACCTTTGCTGTCATCATTTTATGGACCTTTGCTGTCATCATTTTATGGACCTTTGCTGTCATCATTTTATGGACCTTTGCTGTCATCATTTTATGGACCTTTGCTGTCATCATTTTATGGACCTTTGCTGTCATCATTTTATGGACCTTTGCTGTCATCATTTTATGGACCGCTGATGTCATCATTTTATGGACCGCTGATGTCATCATTTTATGGACCTTTGCTGTCATCATTTTATGGACCTTTGCTGTCATCATTTTATGGACCGCTGATGTCATCACTTTATGGACCTTTGCTGTCATCATTTTATGGACCTTTGCTGTCATCATTTTATGGACCTTTGCTGTCATCATTTTATGGACCTTTGCTGTCATCATTTTATGGACCTTTGCTGTCATCATTTTATGGACCTTTGCTGTCATCATTTTATGGACCTTTGTTGTCATCATTTTATTGACCTTTGCTGTCATCATTTTATGGACCTTTGCTGTCATCATTTTATGGACCTTTGTTGTCATCATTTTATGGACCTTTGCTGCAGCATACTCTACAATCATGCTGGAAATCCTGGAATGTGTTTTTGAAACTATTTCCTTCATAAAAATGTTATTGTTACGAAATATTCTTTGTATTATTACTAATATAAATTAATATGCTATGTGTTTTCTTTCAAAAGTCTACTCGACGTTCATGATGAAAATCATGAATTGAGCTTTTGAAACTATGCCTTCACAAAATTTTGTTTTTATTAAATATTCTTTGTATTAAAAAAAAAAAAAAAGAGATTGAACCTTTCCAAAACAATTAGATCAATCATAAGACATCAGTTAGGCCAGGGGAGGCGCGGTGGCTGAGCGGTAAAGCGCTTGGCTTCCGAACCGGGGTCCCGGGTTCGAATCCTGGTGAAGACTGGGATTTTCAACTTTGGAATCTTTGGGCGCCTCTTAGTCCACTCAGCTCTAATGGGTACCTGACATTAGTTGGGGAAGAGTAACGGCGGTTGGTCGTTGTGCTGGCTACATGACACCCTCGTTAACCGTAGGCCACAAAAACAGATGAACTTTACATCATCTGCCCTATAGACCACAAGGTCTGAAAGGGGAACTAGTTAGGCCAGGTTCACATCTAACTTTCCATTCACTTTCACCTATCCTTTGATCTGCGAGACCGTTGGGGCACTACACAAGATCTGTTAACCTTCTTTCTCCATTCTTATCTCTCATTTGTCTTTGATATAATTTCATTCGGATGTTCTTTCTGAAAATATTGAAGCCTGCCTGGGTGGATCAGTTCGGTGGCCGATTTTGAGTTTGTGTTTCCACACAAACTGTCTTTTGTAACCTTGTTTTTTTTGGCGTCTGTTCTAGTTATTGAAAATGTGCTAAAGGCTTCGATCTACTAACTTATTTCATCATATACCTTAGCCCACAAAGTCAATTTATGGTGTGTGTGTGTGCGTGTGTGTATAAGTCAGTGCGTGAATGTGCGAGGGTGTGCTCTACAAATGAACTAACTTAACAGTCAGTATGTACTATGTACTCACCACCACATCAAACTGTTGGCAGTGCGCATGTCAATACATTGCAAACAAGCTCTCTCGACATACTGACCTACATCAGACGCATCGGGAATTCCCCTTCACTAGATTTAGCATATGACTTGGATTTACCAGACGGAGGAATTGGTAAGTAAGGCGTCTATCACAATACATTTAGGGGATGGGCAAAAGGTGCAGAATATAGGTCTATTTATACTTTCTTGGGGAAAGTTGCTGATGAAACAGACATAGAGTCATCCGGTAGACTCCGGTAGACAGTAGAAGTACGTATCCTGGATCTATATACATTGCCTTCGTTCAGTGTAACAGGCTAGAATTGTTATGTTTCCATTATAATTCTAACGAAAGTGATTTCGGGAGATTTATATATAGGCCTATCGTTGTGTATTTTACATGTCAATGATGCGATTTTCCTTTAGAAAGTAATTGTGCATTAAAATAGTGTTACTTGTTTATGTTTATGATTGGTATGTGATTGTACTATTATTGTGACCAGGTTTATATGTGAGTTAATAGGATGGAGAGCTGTTCTACTGACGGCGAGGATACCTTCCAGTTAGCTTTACTAGCAAGAGGAGATCAAGGTAAGGTGTTATTTTATTTGAGATAGACCGAAATTGAGTTTAAAACTTTAAAATCTCGTTGATGTTTTTAGCCGGTCAGTGATTACAGGTAAACCAGCGAAAGTGATGATATAAGAGGCCTTCTCTCTCTCTCTCTCTCTCTCTCACACACACACACACACACACACTTATCAAGAGTTACACCAAACTGTTATAATAAAATAACATTCCTTATAGCTAGATCTGTACAATTTGATATAAACCTACTTTTGATTACAAAACTTATATCAACTCACACCGTCTGTCAGTCTGTCTGTCTGTCTGTCTGTCTCTTAAAAAGTTTGAACACGTTATTTCTCCCTCATCCATTCTCGGATCAAGTTGAAAAACTTTAAACAATTATTTATTATAAGAAAGCACGAATCAATTAAAAACAAATAAGCATATTAATTACTGGTAATTAATTATTTTGTTTCATAAAAAAAAAGAAAAACACTTCTACATTCTTGAGTAATATAGTTGTAAGTGCGGAGTGCTTTTCCTTAGATAAGTTTGATTTCTAAAAAAAAAGATTTTTTATATTTTGCTTGTTTATACCTGGAATCTGCGAGCTATTTATAGGGACTACCTACTGTTACTATTCAATGTACCTCATTGTAATGCACTTCATTGTATAACGTATCCGCGTATTGGATTACAAATAAGGATACACTCCCTTGAATTTGGGTTCTGGTTCCTGAAACTGAACAATAAACCAGTGACTTGGTTTGTAGTAGCGCTACTCGACCGAGTGGTTCGTGTGTTTCACTATCCATCAAACTGATAACTACACAGAAAACATGTTTTCGTATTGAATATGAGGAGGAAAAAGGGGGGGGGCGAGTTTGTAACGCAATAATCAGCCTGATAGTGGTTATGTAAATTACATGTATTCACATATTGATCAATATTTAAGCCGTTAATATTGATAACACATTTTGATTCTCATTTTCTAGGCTACCACGAGACGGAAGTGAACTTTGGGAGTGAGGCTGACCTACACAAACACTGGATTGACTGTGGGAAAAATCCTGGGCATACCAACTTTATTCCAGTCAAAGAGTTTAACATCAACAACTTGCCATTAGAATACAGGTAGGTTGTTGGTCATTGGTGTTAATATCAGTGGCTTAGCTAGGATGTCGTGGGGGTCCAAATTTTAAAATCTCCCCGGGCCTTCACTTGAGGGTCCCTCGATTGTTTTTATTTAAATATTACGCCATTATCTCATGTCCATGATGTCGAAGGTCAAAATGCAGGGGGGCCCTTAAAGAGGTCAAGCCCCTCGGGCCAACAATCACTAGCTACCCCACTGGTTAATAGATTACATAACCTCGACTTGTGGTCCCTAAGAAAACGTTCATTTTGCGGAGATTGACAGATTTAAGATTGATGAAACATGATGATTTCAATAACGATGATAATAACAATATCAATTACAATCATTGACTTCACCGAAGAAGCATTTGTACAAATTTGTCCTAGCTGTCACGAGTCGAGTCTGTGACCTATTTCGACCAGTTTCTAGAAGCTCGAGCTCAAACCAGTGCAAGTGTCCAGCGTAAACAAGTTAATTTTAGGTATCCAATCAAAGAAAGGGGTTAAGGAAAAAAATAGCACACGTCAGCTTCTAGAAGGTCAAAGTTACTAAAATAATTATCTGAGAAGTTTCCATGATTCTGGAATGTACGATTAAGAAAGGTATAAATTAAGGGAAAGTCAGTTAGACGGGGTCCTCGCTCAGTCCTCGATTAGTAATAAGTTTTGTGATATTAGCGGGTCCATTAAGTAAAGTTTTAGTAGTTGAAGTTGAATTTATACTAAGTGAAGTTTCATGTATCATTTAAGTTTTTATTTTTGAAGTATCAAGTCAAGTTGTTATTGAATTGAGAAGTTAATTTGATGTGAAAGTTGAAGAAGTATTATTAAAGATGCTTTAAGAAAATACAGAGAGATGTTTCTTTCTTCATTTCATTGAATTGTCAAGTTTGATAATAAAATCCCCAGCAAGTGTGATCGTCATACTAGCATAAGGAATGAGGAATGTGCCTTTGGCTTTGTGTCTTTCTGTGTATTTTATTAGATTATGTTTTTGTGTTTGAAGATTATGGTTCAGTGTTTTATGTATTATTGCTACTTTACTTTTGAGTCTTCTCTTCTGGAGAGCACGTACGGCTGAAGTGCTGGTAGGCAACTAAACCGATTTATGCGGAATTTATCTTAACTAATAAAACTTCGAATATCTTGAATAACTTGCTTTTGTGAACTAAACTAAATGAACTTTATTTATAATACAAACAAAATCAGCTTGTGATAAATGAAATAAATGTAGTATACTTGAGTAATAATGATTTTTAACAAAATCTAACTCTCTACAATAACACATCCATTCAGTCTCACGTTTTGGAGTCGTCTCCCCTAACTAAGACCAAGTGACGACAATGCCCCCTAAGTTGCATCATTCATAACCAATCGCTAATCTCTTCCCACCGTCACCATAGCAACACACACACACTCCATTACAAAGAAAGCAGTGGAGGGGGGGGGGGAGATCATCCTTTCCGTGTGTGAAGCAGGAAACAAGTGTCATTGTCGTTCTTACGTGTGATGATGAGTGACCAGTGGCCTGAACTAGCCAGTGTCCATAAGGACGAGTGTTTTGAACTTTGACACGTACAATGACTAGAAAAATCATTTAAAAAAAATTATTAAAAAAAAAACAACAAAGCTTATCTAAGGGGAAGAATTTCCCCTTGCAACAATAACTCTCAACAATATAGAAGTTATTTCCCTTTTTCGATCTCGATCAAAATAATTAATCACCAATAGTTAATTAACTAATTGATTAATTTGTTAATTGATTAATGTGTTGCTACGTACATGCGTGTCAATCAAGACTAGAGCGGCACAAAAACTCGTTCGTTCCTTACTCGGTCAGACTATATCAACGCCACTCATTGATCAGGAAACATGAAAAGGACCAAGATGCCTGTAGTCGCTCAATGAACTCTTTATGTTGTGTCTGTTCTATTTATGTGAATGTTTCTGTTGTGTTGTCTTTATAATAATAATAATAATAATAATAATCTTTATTGTCTGTATCAAAATTTGTCTTACAATTTGTGCATTACACCAAACAAAAAACATTATAACTATAAGAAACCAAAGTGTACATTCACACCAGACTCACTCATAATTTACATGTGACCAAGTTTATATCAGATTGCTCCTACTATATGAGAAAAGAGATCCTCTAATCACAACACACCCACACAGGGATTAATAAAACAGTCTTGGTCTTTGATTTTTTAAAAAAATATAATCTTTGGAAGGGGCCCATCATCCTACTCTTGAACCTATAAGTACCTCGCTACGCCACTGTATAAATAGCCCCCCCCCCCCCCCCCCAGAAAATACACCACGTTACTTTTTTGACTTTTTTTGTGTATTATTAGGATGAATTAGTGTGCATCGTTGAAGGTAGAGCTATGAATTACAATTCATTGTCGCAAAATAGGAGTCTATGCAAAATTGTCATGACGAGATGATGCTTTCTTTCTTCATTACAAAGTACAAAGACCTCAGAGAACCGTTACTTCTATCATTGTTCTCTCTCTATTTTTTTTGGCTTTGGACCACTTTATTTTTCTGTATCTACAAAAGTATTAAAATGCTCTAGAACACAAGACAAACGTTGGAAATGTTTTGGTCCACAAAAGAGCAAGGCAGACGTTATTCAGTAATTGCTCATTATTCATGGTTAATTAGATTGTCCAGAAGCTCCACTTACAGACACTTTCTAACAAGTTCAATGTCCTACACTTTCCGAGAAATCTACTCAAATAATCAGTTATCCTTGTGCCTTAGGCCTTTTATTTTGGGCCTTCCTGCCTCTTTTGTGGGCTTTTTATAATTATTATTATTATAAGCTCTCACATTTCACAAATTGTAAAGTATAAAGAATTAAAATTAAACTTTAAAATATGATTAATCCATACTTAATTAGTAATAAAAAATAGTGAATCTACATACATTGTTTTTTTTTTTTTTTTTTTAAAAGGAAACCTCAGAATTTGCGCTATTCAGTTTTAGCTTTATCATCATAGGAATCCTTGGGCTTTATGCCTCTTTTCTTTGCCTCTTTTTTGGGCTTTATATGCCTCTTTTATGGGCCATCTTGCCTCTTTTGTGGGCTTTTTTTTTTTTTTTTTTTTTTTTTTTAATATGTTTTTATTTGTAAGTTACCATAATTCACAAGTATTAAATCATAAACAGTTGAAAAGCGATTAACCTAAAAATATAATAACAGTAATAGAAATATTATTTAATATTAAAGACATACTACCTAACCAATGAACCCCCTAAAGACAGAAAAATGATACAAGTATACTCTACTCCAGAACAATCAACACAATATCAGATATCCCTGACCCCCAACACCCTATTTCTGAAAAACTACATGAGCATTATACAGGTATATGAAAATCAAACTAGATAATTCTCTACCCTGAAGTCCATTATTTTTCTAAACGTTAATTCCAAGTGATTAGGATCAAACACCTTATTATTATGTAGACATTTGAGCCAGGTAGCCCAAACAAGATTCCTGTATTCGGAAACAATAATCAAGTTAAAGTTATGTATCATTTTATTTTTTAGTTTTGGCAGCTTGTTTAAAATAATAGACAAGTTAACATTTACATAATTGCCACAGTTTGCTTCCAATAGGTCCATTACAGTACTTCTAACTTGAAGGAATAATGGACATTCCAAATACAGGTGTTTTTCGTTATCAGCATTTTCAAGGTGGCATAATATACATTCACGGTCATTTGCCCGTCTTCTAACCATAGGGGTCATCCCAAAGATAAGTCTATAGCTAATCTCTCTAGCTTTTGGTGGGATATGTTTACTGTGTAGGTTTATGAATGTGTCCTTGAATTCTGTCACCCCAAGAACTCTCCCCCACTTAATCCTATTCACTAGGCTTTCCTGTAACAGCTTTTTAAGTGTTATGTATGATTCTTTGGTTTTGTTGTGTATTAAATGTTCATTACCAGGTAAAACTCTTGAAATAGATCTGTAAAATGGATGAGTGACTGTACCAAAATAGTGAGGAGTATCATTGTGTATTGGAAGAAGACTACTTAATCTTAAACCATAATAGTAAATTGTCAAGGGAAAGTTTGTTGGGTTTCTAACTACTTGACCTACAAATTTTAGCCTTAGTGACTGTATTTTTGTTTTAACATCTTGTAAGTTTATCCCCCCATCCTCTTTGTTTTGAATGAGTGTAGTGTGCTTAATGCTCCTAATAGTGTTTTTAAATATAAAGCTTCTAATTAACTTGTTCAGCTTGTTTATGAATTTAGGAGGTGGCTCTGTAATGTTAGCTAAATAGATAATCTTTGGAATGACCAAACTATTTATCAATACAGCTCTACCAAATATTGTAGAACCTGTGTGCTGATAACGTTTAATTAAGTTTGAGGCTTTGACAAAAATATTCTCCCACTGGTCTTTACAATAGAACAAAGGATTACAGGTATAGACAATACCACAAATCTTGATTTTATCAACAATTCTGAAAGCGCAATTCTCTTTGAATTTCCATTTCCCTAGACCCATTACAGAGGATTTATTTATATTTATTTTTGAACCACTAGCTTCTCCGAAAAGTGTAAACTTCTTTAGTATATTCTCAATATCTTGCTCTGAAGATGGAAAAAAGGTTGTATCATCCGCATAGGCTTTGACTTTGATGGTTGAGAAGGAACGACCCGGTATATTTATCCCAATAATGGATGGGTCAGATCTTACAGATTCCAAGAAGGGTTCCAAGCAAAGGATATACAAGAAGGGGGATAAGGGACAGCCCTGTCTGACAGACCTTTGTATGAGGATACTCCTACTGAGAGAATGATTAATTATCAATCTACTTGTTGCATTGGTATAGACAAGCTTTATATATCTGATTAACAGGGAACTTATTTTACATTTCTCAAGCACCTTGAACAGGAAGCTATGGCTTACTCGGTCAAAGGCTTTTTCTTGATCTACAGATAAAAGAGACACATTGAGGTTTTTATCCTTACTGTACATGATAAAATCCCGTAAAAAATGCGTCATGCCGTCAATGTTTCTGTCCGGGATACAACAGTACTGGTCATGTCCGATAAGTTGGTTTATGAGTGGTTTCATTCTTAGGAAAATCATTTTTGTGAGAAGTTTATAGTCCGTGTTGAGAAGTGAAATGGGCCTATAGTCGCTAGGTGAAGTGTTATTTTCAGATTTCTTAGGTAAAAGTGTGATGTATGCTTCGTTAAAATTTGGAGGAAAATGTCCCAGTTTAATGGCGTCGCTATATAGTCGCAGTAAGAGAGGACCAAGCAGGGGGAAGAAGGTTTTATAGAGTTCAAATGTTAAGCCATCTGGACCGGGTGATTTATTGTTCTTAGTCGAGTCCAGGGCAGTCCTGAGTTCGTCTAGCGTAAATGCACTCCCTAAAAGATCTTCATCTGTCTTGTCCAGCTGGTTGCAAAATTTTAGAAAATTATCTTGAGCATCAGTATATACTGGCTCTTCACTGTATATAGTAGTGAAGTGTTTTGTAAAAATATTCTTAATATCTTCATAATCATCTACTTTATTCCCCTCACTATCTATGATGTTGCTTATTATTTTACTTGATTGTACATTCTGTTCAAACGATAGGAATAGTTTACTAGGACCTTCATTACTTAAGTAATTTTTACACCTAATCTCAGCACCCCTATAAGTATACTTGTTTAATTCCTCTAGTTTTAAAAGAGTTTCTGTTTTAACGATTTCATCATCCGTGTGTAATAATGTGTATTTGAGTTGTTCATATTCTTGCCTCCTACGTCCCTGAGCTAATGTAGATATTAACTGGCTTTGCTGCTTGATAGAACTTTTTAGGAGAGGCCATGTCTGTGTTAAATCGAAATGTGGATCTTGTATATCTTGTAAGTAAGAATTTAGATTAGTAGAAACTAACTCCACGAAAAGAGGAATTTCCAACAGAGAATTGTTAAATTTCCAGTGGGATGACTTTCTTTTAATTTCTTTGTTTTTTATGTCCAAAGTAACTAACACCGCTTTGTGGTCTGTGTATTCTAGTGTTTCTTCCAGATGTGACACCCGACTTATATAGAAATGATTAGGAGCATACACTCTATCTAAGCGCGTCGAGACGGGGTATGACCTATGCACCATGGTGGTGTCACGACCCATAGGTTCTAGTGTCCTGTAAGCATCAACTAAATTAAAATTCCTCTCTATCTCCTCCAAGAAATTAAGATTCGGAAAGGTTTTACGAGAGGGAGGACCCACTGCCAAAGTAGTCTGTTTATCTAATGCAGAAGTTATGTAATTGAAATCCCCCCCTATGATAAGCGTATCCTCTCTATAATTATTGTTTAGTATATCGATTAAATTTTCATAAAAATCCTGTTTTTCCGCGCTCTTTGCTGGTGCGTAGATGTTTGCAAGTGTAAATGTTTGATTTCCTGATTCTACTCTAATGATTACTATTCTTCCCCTGGTGTCATTAAATGCATGCACTACTTTAAACCTATCTGAGACTAGAAAAATAGCTACCCCTCTACACTCGTTACCTAGGCTAAACCAGCCCTCTTTCAGCCCTATGTCGGATGTGTATTTGCGTGATTTATAATGTGTGTCTATATTTGTTTCTTGAATGAAAATGAAGTCTGGCCTGTATTTTCTGGATAGGTGTACAATGTATTTTTGCTTGTTTCTAAGACTACGTATAATTAATGATAAGATTGTAATGTCTGTCATGACTGGGTGTAAAAGTAAATTTAACCAGTTCTAGTGGTTAATTATGGGTGTTCCCCCCTCATCTATAACCAATGTGGGTGGAGTCTCAGGAATGTCCAATGCACTAACATCAAGACTCGTGTTAGGAGGGCTTACAACTTCTCTTATAATACGCGGGCTCGCGAAAAGATCCTCACACGAGGAGACAGATAAGCATCTCTTCCTTTTCAATTTTGTCGGAGACCCAGGAGCGGACCTAACATGCTCTTTAGAGCGGAACCGCTTTTTTAGTTTGAAGTCTTCGACACTCTGGAGGGTTTCAACCTCCGCATCAACAGCTATCTCTGGTGTACTGGCAACAACCGATGAAGTAGCTGCATCCGCCATCATAGATGAAGCCGTGACATCCGACACTTTAGATATCTTCTTTGGCGACACTTTGAAGACTCCTTTTTTTCCCTTCTCTACTATCGTGAAGCCATCCTTCTGCAACCATTTTTCGATTTCCTTCTCCTTGGGATTACCTTCTTTGACCGCCTGTGCATAGCTCAGAGGGCCTGGTTTCTCCTTGGGAGGCACAGTTCGAGCCGGGCCGGCCTTTCGGGTGGGGCACTGATTTGACCAATGCTGGTCCAGTCCACAATGTAAGCATTGTTGCCTACGACCTGGTATGGTGACTAGAACTTTATAAATTTTTGGGTCCCCTTCATACCGTAGCTGGATGTAGTGTGGGATGGGTGCATCTTTTTTTGCTTTGATGAAGGAAACCCACTTGTCCGAAGCACCTATTTTCGTCACCTCCACCTTGGATCCTTGCTCTGCAAATGTTTCTATGATTTTAACGATCTTGGTTTTCGCAATTGAAGGCGATACCCAATGTAGGGTAATTTTCAGCCTTTCTTCCTCTATTGGGAAGATCTCAACCTTGAAGGAAGTCTCACTACCGAAAGACTTACCAACAAGTCTGTCTCTTACTTTCGCAGTTGTTGGTACCAAAAACCATGTATAAGGGTTTTCGAACCTATATAATGCTGTTACTTCAGCAGCTGACAACTTGAGAGCCTCTAAAAGGCTCCCAATAGAAGATTTCATGGCGTTATTGCCAGATAGTTTCAACAGGAGAGTACCCTTCGGGTGGACAAGACCACCCTCTAAGTCCTTTTTTTCAATCAAAAACGTCGGATAAGACATTCTTTGAATGAATGCACAACAATAACAAAAGGAACAGGAAATAAACAATAAAGGAAGTATGACGCGATTGGAACGCGACCGACTCGAAGAAAATAACAAAATGAAGGAGAACGCAAAATTAACACTGCAATTAGAAAATTCAACTATATCGATATACTCCCCTGACAAATAAACACAGGAGCAATCAAAACTCCTAAGCCAGAAGCAAAGAGCGTCCAAAATCCTGCAAACAATGCATTCGAATTCACTAGATCTAGAATACAGATAAAGCATCCGCCATCTTGAAAACTCCTTAGGTAGAAAAGTTTAACATTAATGAAACCTATATTACAAAATCAGAAAAATGAAGACATGAATTTATTTAAACTATAATTTGTTGTCTTCAGATTGGTATACTAATATTACATATATATACTCAAATGAACAAAGTAATCCATTCAATTTAATACTAATAATGTATGAATGTTTAATGTAGCCTTTAATTTGCCTTGGATATGATTTCATTCAGCGATAGGCTTGTCCATTCTTTATTATTGTCTTCTTTATCTGTCTGCCTCTTCTTTATTTTCCTGGTACTGTTCCCTGAAGGAAGGTGTTTGCGAGCCCTGAGAACCTTGTGGTGTGGCCATTTTGTGCTAAAAATGGAAGAGCTAGGAAAATTGAAATATGTGGTGGAAATTTTTTTTTTATAGCTTATAAAAAAAACAACATAGTTTATCAACAGTTGTTTTATTTTGTACGCCTGATGTTATGTATGATTATAGAATGGATCTAATATCTGCTATCTCTTTTGTGTAACATCTAGTTCAGGGGTTCTCAACCTGTGGGTCGCGACCCCCTTTTGGGTCGATTGACGATTTGCCAGGTCGCCTAAGACCATATGGATATTTTTTGTCTATTCTTCAATTGCTGTGTGGGTGGGGGTCGCGGCAGAGTGGGGGATTGTAAAAAAAGGGGTGGCCGAGCTTAAAAGGTTGAGAACCGCTGATCTAGTTCAACAGATAATGGTGTTCGAAAAGCAAATTAACGATCACATTATTGTTTTTTTTATCTTGCAGAGATGAAGATATACTGAAGTACATAAAAACTCAGTCAGAGCTGACTGTAAGAGTGGTGTCCTCATTTACTAGCTCGAAACGACCGCCAGGCTATGCTTTCTACAACTGCAGGGGAAAGAACTTCCAACGACTGGGAACCGGCTTCGTCCAGTACGTCTACCGTAACGACACCAGAACCGGAAAGACGTGCCCCTGCCCAGAATGCCTGTCGTCGCGGACGCCGCACGTGGAGTGGGCCAAGGTGAAGGTCAGGACTGCCACCCACGTTGTGTTCGATGACGCAGAGGCCCGGAACACCGTGGTGGAGCTCTTCTACGACGACGACGGGGACAAGGGCGCGGTGAAACGGCTGTACGGGGACAACGTCAGGTTCGGCGCCCTCCAGGGCGACTGGTGTGACATGAGGTGCGTGACCCACGACGTCGAGCTGGTGGACTACTTAAAAGACACGTGGGGAATGTGGCGCTGGCTAGAGACTAAGATAAACCAGAAGTATTCCGACCAGGACCATCGATTGGCTGTTGTGGTAAGTGGTCGATACTTGAAAACAGCTTATTGATAATACTTCATATCAACTCGTCTGCCTGGGCAGACACGTCACTTTCTCTCACTTCCGTTTCTCGGATCAAGTAGAAACTTTGCACAAACATTCATTGTCCCTAACAAGACATAAATCTAAAAGAAATAAATTTTTAAAATATATTTATTAGCTTTTCTTCGTTAAATTTGTTATAGAAAACTAGTAATACATCTTTCAGTATTGAGACGTGAGGCTGTAAATGTGCCGTTCTTTCCATAATATAAAACTTTGCTGTTTGATCCGAGATTGGGTGTCGGAGAAATAATGTATACAAACTTTTGGTCAGACAGACAGACAGACAGACAGAGCGAGTTGATATAAGCTTTGTAAAAAAAGCCAACAAGCAAAATATTTAGAAAATATTTCATATAAAAAGAGCGTATATTATGGAAAGAACTACACATTTAGCGCCTATATAATCCAGTCCTTGTTTGCTCTGATGTGAACGAGTACAAGTGGGTAATTATGCTATCTATTACTAATCTATTATTAAAATTCTAACCTTGACAATTAAAAAGATTGTTGTAGTATTCATTATTCGTGTATTTTTTTTTATATCATATTTCCTAAATATATAACGATACATTTTATATTTACTTTATAAGTTGCCCAACTAATAATATAATCTTATTTACGTTTGTAGTTGTTTTTCTTGATAAATCAAATCACCACAGAGTTTATATGCTGAGTTTCTTCCCTTTTGTTAGGTATCTCACCCACACGGATGTGATAAACAGGTCAGTGTCGGCGCTTGGAAGGAGAGAAATGTCGTGGACAGGTCAAGAGACTTTGACAACTGCGTCTACACCTATGACACACCCACCTGTCCTGGGAGCAGCGGCGCCCCGGTGTGGATCCTCGGAAAAATGAAGTGGGCTGGTTTCTTCGGGCGCCACCCGCACAGCGGCCGCCCTTTGAATGGACTTAACGTGAGTGCTGTGGGGTGGGATCGAAGAATTGCAACTGCTAAATAAGTTGTGGCGTCGGCGCCATTCACTTTAGCGTTTTCTCGCCTCTCTATACTCCAGTGAGAGGAGGAAAAGGGTCTTTGGACACCACTGCTAACTCTTACACAACTTGGTTCTCTGCAGTTCTTTTAGAAACAGCCGAATTACAACGTTGTTGCGTTGATGTCTATCAACATCTCGCTTCTATCAACATGTCACAGTGTTCTGTACGATAGTCTTGCAAGGCTGTTGGATGGCTGCCCGGTCGTGAGGTATGGACTTAGGTCTGTCGTCACATCATTCCTGCAGGAGTAAGGTTCGAAACCTATTATTAAGACAAAAAATAACATGAAAAAACAAGGCGGTTAGATAGTGCATCAATCTTACTTATATACTAACTAATTCTGATGTTTATACATCATCAAGATATACTAAAAGAATAATGTCATGGACGCTGAATCAATCTTCGCTGTTGTCAACTCAAATGAAAAAAAAAAAAGGATTGATCTATAATTTTATGTCTATCTGAATGCGTGGCAGTTGAAATCCGTATTAAATCTTCTTTATTCCTACAAGTAATTTATCATTTTTGTTTTTAGATAATTTTTTAAGTCATAAAGTGAAAACTTAATGCTCCCTTCGATTTGAAATTATCTTGTGTGCTATAAAAAGAAAGAGATTACAACATTTTATTTCTGCAGCGCTAAAAAGTGAAAAAAACATTATCACAAACCGTAAATAACCCTAGCAGCACTTCTTTTCTTCTATACAACCGATGCACCAAAAGGCTGGCTATTTATACTTTTTTTTCCCGCCTCAAATTAAAATTTGCCTTATGCGTTTTTTTTTGTTGTACAGCTTTAATAGCTTGTTATATTCTTGTTATATTCTTTTTACGATACATTAAAAACATTTTTTTTTGTTTCATCGTGAAGATTTCTTTGATTGCATTTGATTCGTTTCGTTTCACATTTGTTAACAATCCTAATTTTTACTATTCATGTTTGTTTCTTTTCAAAATATCATGATGACATTTTTTAAAAGATTTTTGTTGAAATGTCTTAAAGTCTATTTCGTTGCAGTTTATTCATTTGTTTGTTTGTAAATTTACCTGCCTGCCAGGGGCACAGCTAGGAAATTTTCATCCTTTGAGGGCCCAGGGGGTCTTGACCTCTTTGGAGCGACCCCGCATTTTGCGTAATATTTAATATTTAATGTAAAAAAAAAACCCCACTCAATTGGGGTCCCCCATCAGGTTGGGGCCCGGAGGGATTTTTAAATTCTCCCCCTCCTCTTTCCACTCTAGCTACGCCACTGCTGCTTGTTGATTGCTCGAGTTGTTGATATTTTAGACCAACCAAATCCATAGGTGTATATATCGAATGCCAGTAAAAACAGTTATTATTATTTGAACTGTTTAACTTGCACGTATCGGACAGGGTTGGGGGCTGGTTGATGCAGAATTATTTGATGTCTCATTTCGTAAGTGTTAGGCTCCCACGAGAGGTGTAAACAGGAAGTTCATGTATACATTTGTCTTCTCGAAGCTTTGAGTTTCTACACAGAAGGGTAAATAAATGAAAGGGAAATAATTCATTGCCTGTTAATCTACATCCGGGATTTTGAGTTCGTGAGCCTTCTGTTCAGAAACCAGGCGTTTCACCACTCGGCCACCGAGCCCCGTCTGTGTTATTCTTATCTAGAAACACGATGTCAAAACTAGCTATTGATTCTTGTACAGATTGTTTACTTGGCATTTATAAATGTTGCATTTATTTGATGTTTTAGTATATTTGTTGTTGATGTGTCTTTAATATAGGTTGTCTTTGATAGTAACATCCTTTATTATGTTGTTATACAGTATACACCAAGATGGAGTAAAAAATAAACAGCTGATTTAATACCTATGGAGCATACTAACGGTTTTTGTTGTTAATCACTTATGATAATTAACATTTGTTATAAACGTTAAGCTTCTTGAGAAAAAATGTTTGTTTGTAAAATGTTTGTTTGTAAAATGTTTGTTTGTAATATGTTTGTTTGTAAAATGTTTGTTTGTAAAATGTTTGTTTGTAAAATGTTTGTTTGTAAAATGTTTTACATGTTTCGGATGTTCCTTCAGAGTTGAAGATAATTACTTCCTAGTCCAAACCTCCCGCAGGACGACGGTGGATGGGAGCGGGCAGGGTTTGAACCCGGGACTATCGATAAGTCCGAATGACAGTCCAGCGAGCAAACCGCACGACCAGGCAGCCATTGTTAGTATCAAATTCTGTTCTCATAAAAAAAATGTCTCGAGAACACAGAATTGTGTGCCTCTTGTTCATTATACTGACACACCGGAGCTCTTCAGATCAAATTTTATTGTCAGTATCAAATTCTGTTCTCATAAAAAAAAATGGCTGAAAGATTACTTAATGTCTCGAGTGTTTATTAATTATTGAGTATTTATTTTAAAATGTACAATGCCAAATTTTACATGCCTGAGATGAACTCCAATTGGTGGCAAGGCTGGAAGGATCAGTCCTCCCCTAGATCCTTGGCGAGAAACTCTGCTGTTAGGCGTAGTGCCTTTAAGCTAATTTTACATGCCAGAATAATCGAAAAAATCCAACACTTCCTGAATTTAGAGGCGGTCTTAGCAGTGCGCGGGGCTTAAGGGCGAGTGTCATCTCAGGGCCATGAATATTTGTACCTTCAGATAACGGTGACAAAAGAGACTCATCTTATCTTATCTTATATAATACAGACGTTACTTCAAAAAAGAAGATGATTACGTCCTACGCGTCATGCATTTAGTCATGCATATTAACCAATGACTTAAATTCTGCCAAGTCACTGGTTTTCCTGGCTAGCTCAGGCAACCCATTCCATGCTCTAATAGCACTAGGGAAGAAGGAGTATTTGTACAGATTTGTGCTAGCATATGGGACGAGGAATGTGCCTTTTTCTTTGTCTCTTTATAGTGTGCGATTCTGGGGGGGGGGGGGCGGTTGCTTCAAACGTCACCACTTAAGGCCGAAACTGTAGTTCCTATGGTCTTAGGCGACACCTGGCTAATCGCCATTCAATCTTCAAGGGGGCTACGAGTACTTATCTGAGAACCGCTGTCTTAGGGGTAGAGCGAAGATAAGATTACTGACGTCACAGAGGTCACTCGGCCAGTCTATATTTATTTATGTCTATGAAAATTGCATAATCTTCAGTCTTAGAGATTAAACAAAACTCATAGACCTAAATAAAGTACACAAAATTTTAAGTCACAAATTTTCGTTTCATAAAACTCTTTAATCGGACAGGCTATATTTATTTATGTCTATGGCAATTTTTCAAAATTCGGAAATCCGAATACTTTAGATATACATGTTACAATTTACATGAAGTTATTTCCTTTTTCCAATCTATATTTATTTATGTCTATGGTCAAAAACATAATTTCCTCTTTATTATCTTGTGTAAATAGATAAAAATACAAACTCGGGTTTCCCTTCCGGAACTATCTACAATGTAATGGGCTTGATAAACAAGATGCAGCTATGGGACCGCAGACCTATGTTACTGTTTTCTTTTATGACAATCAGTATTGAATTCATTATGTCTGATGACTCAAACTCCACCCCATTGCCGGAGATACCATTTTAGGTGAAGAAACCAAACAGAAATCCTCAAACGAAGTACAACTCATTTATTCCTCAACTTAGAATCACGAACAATTTAAATACACTCTACAAATACACAATATCATTTAATTTCATTAGTAGATACACAATGGTTGACATAATAAGCTTATAACAAAAATCATCTTAACGTAATCATCTTCTTTTTTTGAAATAACGTCTGTATATTATAAGATAAGATAAAAAATCAACGACATGAGACCGCGTGTTGTCTTCTCTTGATTATATGCTCTTTTTTTTTAATCTTAGTCTTTCCCATTGCTCGAACTAACTAAGTGGACAGGTTTTCATATTTGCTCGAAGCAAAGTAATTGTAAACAACATATTAATGCACAAACAATAAGACCTTGACGAGTAAACCCAGGAGCCACGTAGGTCACTGCTGTCTGGAACATTCCTGGAGCCACATGACCATCAGTATCCGGTTAGTGTGGAAGAGTGGCGAGTTCTGACGTATGAACGGCTTAAACACTCGCAAATATGCCGTCCGGGTTCAACTTCCCGCCCCACACCCCTCAGGAGGAGGTCACTCCAATTCTGTAAGCTGCAAGGGACAATATCTCAAGACGAGAAATGCCTCAGCACAGAAACCTTTCGCCCTCATTTTTACACTATCCATTCCTCCATGGATATCCAATTTTATTAACTTCTTAAAGGACATTTATTGGGCTAGTTGCAAGTCTATAAATACTGAATACTGCAGTATTGTGCTTACTTTCCTGAAACCATTTCTCCAGAGCAAAATATGTCTCTCTTCTTTCTCTCACACACAGAAGTGGCTCTACACATGAAAGCGTCAGTCGCTGTCTGTAACAGACCCACTACAACAAGATGAGCTTCAATAAACACAATGATTTTATTCGTCTCTATTTATGTTCTTTACTCCAGCCATTTGTTCTCTAAACTGACTTCCTTTTACCCACAGTCCTGACACACTGCTGTTAACTCAACCATGTACACTCAAGGTCCACTGGTCATTTCATACACAGGCACACACACACACTGCACTACCAGCCACGCAAAACACATACACTTACTATCACACAAATTGCTTACAAATTATTGTCACTGAGCTAAATATTTGTATTAGTGCTCTAATATAATTTAACATTTTTTCTTTTAGGTACTTCCAATGTGTGACCTAATTGTAATATTGGGTCTTAAGATCAGTTGGTATATTTGTGACCCTGGAATTGGCAAGTTAGTCCAGAGGTAAATTCTGGTTTCTAAATCCATTTCTATTTCCAGAGCTACCTATAACCTCTATTTATATAATTTTCTGATGAACTTAAATACTGGACCAAGTCACTGGTAAACAAATTATAAATAATTTATTTACAAAAAGGAATAAAAAACAAATACAAAGAGAAATGGCCTTAAGTTTACAGGCCTACAAAAACAAAACAATCTACAACAATATGACAAATCGAATGATCATAAGATGTCATGTGTCATACAAACAATTCAGTACAATTTTACAAAATTCAGCTATAGTTAAAACCAACGTAATTGGACTAAATAGTATGTACATTAGTCATTACCAACTTATAAGAAGGCCAGCATTAAAAAAATACACTACTTAGCTGTAGATTACAAAATAAATTTACAGCACAATGGTACGCTTCTCTTGAGTACATTCTGACCAACCCAGCACAATTACAAGAATAATGTCAGCACAGGTCACGCCGTAAAAGTAATATCTATTATATCTAGTGATCCTCTCCAAAAGCATAGAGAAACTGGCTCTAGGCCATAGTCTGTTTGGACTTTAATATTTCCCCAAAGGGAACTAAATCTCTCCGACAATGAAAGTAAGTATAATAATAATAATACAAATTATTTCCCCTTTTTATTACACAACGCAACTACCATCCCTTAAAATATGTCATTAAAATCCTTGACAACAAATATTGCTTCAAGCACCACTCGCAGCAAGATACGAACGTAGTCGCAAGGTTCTGTCACATCTAGGACTATAACCAACCTTTGGGGCACTAAATAAGATCTGTTGACCGTCTTTCTCCATTCCTTTCTGTCCCTTACCATCATTTAATGACAGGCCCGTCCATTTTTTTTATTTTGTTGTCTTCCCAACGCTTTCTTTGTCTGCCTCTTCTTCTTTTTCCTGGTACTGTTCATTAAAAGATTTGACGAGCCCTGAGGACCTTGTAATATGGCTATAGAGTTTGAGTTTGCGTTTTTGTTGACAGTAGTTAGCAGGTCATCTTGTACGAATCCTGTCTCTAATCTGTTCGTTTGTGATGCGGTTTTCGTGTGTGATACCTAGGATCCTTCGGTAGCATCTCAATTCCATTGCTAAGATCCTTCGGTAGCATCTCAATTCCATTGCTAAGATCCTTCGGTAGCATCTCAATTCCATTGCTAGATCCTTTGGTAGCATCTCAATTTCCTTTCTAGGATCTTTCTGTAGCATCTCAATTCCATTGCTAAGATCCTTCGGTAGCATCTCAATTCCATTGCTTCTCAATTCCATTGCTAGATCCTTTGGTAGCATCTCAATTTCCTTTCTAGGATCTTTCTGTAGCATCTCAATTCCATTGCTAAGATCCTTCGGTAGCATCTCAATTCCATTGCTTCTCAATTCCATTGCTAGATCCTTTGGTAGCATCTCAATTTCCTTTCTAGGATCTTTCTGTAGCATCTCAATTCTATTGCTAGGATCCTCCTCTAGCTCTGCAGCCAGCGTCCAAGTCTCGCAAGCACATAAGAATGTGACCGTGACCAACACTATAATAAATCTGTATATATAATTGTCTACGTCGCCAAACCATGCGGGACACCACGCATGCACGCCGACTCTCACCCCTTCCTCCCGCTACCTCCCGCCAAAACCCGCGCCTTCCTCACTCTCCAGGCATGCGCACACAGTCGTTTGTCCAAACTCCCCCCATCTGGACAAATGTCTCTCAGGAAGTTTTCACGCGCAAGTAAATAGCGGCCTATGCTACGCCGCGGGTCGGCTAGTATTTCATATTCCGCTTTCAGTCAGAACACATGATATAACTACTCAGTGTTCCAGAAGGGATTATATCTTCATTGTGATATTGAAGTGAGCCTTAACATTTTGTAAGTCAATTATTATAGTCTCTAATATACCTACAATGTCACAGCTCACATATAAATGTAAACACACATACCCTATTATATTATATATATATATATATCCCATTTTTATCTTAGGAAATGTTCAATAATTTTAAGAAATGTGTTTAAAGGGAAAAAAATGATTTTTAAGCTGAAAATAAAATATTTTTTTTAGAGAGATGAGTGGGGGGGGGGGGAGAAATGTAGCAAATCTGATACACGTGACAAATCTGTTACACGTGTCAAATCTGATACACGTGTCAAATCTGATACACATGACAAATCTGATACACGTGTCAAATCTAATAAACGTGTCAAGTCTGATACACGTGTCAAATCTGATAACGTGTCAAATCTAATAAACGTGTCAAATCTGATACACGTGTCAAATCTGTGACACGTTTCAAAACTGATACACGTGTCAAACCTGATACACATGCCAAATCAAATACTCATGCTAAAACTGATACACATATCAAATTTGATACACATGTCAAATTTTGGTGATTGCACAGCTTGTATCGGTCGTTCAGAATGTTTATATGTCTGTCGTTGTAGAAAGCTCTTTGTTCAATTATTTCTTGAGATCACTTTGTTCAGTACATCTGTTAAGAATGCTATTTGTTCAATACATCCTTGAATAGACCTCTTTGAACCAAGTTTGTAAAGGAAAGTTCAAGATACTTCTCTTCTAAAAAGCACAATGTCCGATGAGAACTGGTGTCCATGTATTAGTTGTGGAGCTGACTAGCAAACTTGCCCTCGTGGAGCTTGACCAGAGAATGCTGACCATGTCCTTTAGAGCTGCATACTATATTAAGAGGCCCGAACAAGATTCTGGCCCCAAAATCCTCCTCTAGATTAAAAACTATACGGAGAACTGCCTGATCTGGAAACCACTGCGCAATTCATCTCAGATATAGGATTATTGATCTGAACCCTCTAACACAGCGGTTCTCAACCTTTTAAGCTCGGCGACCCCTTTTTACAATATACCACTCTGCCGCGACCCCCCCCCCCCCCCATAGACACACACAGCAATAGAAGAATAGACAATAAAAATCCTTATTTTTGATGGTCTTAGGCGACCCCTGGCAAATCGTCAATCGACCCACAATGGGGGTCGCGACCCACAAGTTGAGAACCCCTGCTCCGACATGTGAAATGAGAATGAGGAAGAAGAAGAAGCTGTTGAGCTGACCAGTGAGAACGCCGTGTCCATGCATTAGTGTAGTTCAACTTTAAGATCTTTTAAGGCTAGAATAATGGTTCGTCCAAATCTGTCACTTCATGTGCTGTGAGACGCTTGTTAGCCGAATGTTCCTCCTTACTGATGTCACAGAAAACTTCGCCATTGTCACTGCCACTGTTCTGTTTTAGCTTTAAGTTGGTCTGGTTGTTGACCAGCAGGGCGTTAGTGTCATGGACAGTGACTGACGCATGACTGACCAGGTGTATTTGACTGCTGACCGTTCGTGTGCCCCCCTTCTCAATGTATTCCACTGTCCTGCTTGGGGATGCGAATGTCTCGGTTGGGAAGCTTTGGTGACCAGCTGAGTACGTTAGTTTATGTAAATACTGACCAACAGCTGGTTCATGTACTAACGAGTCAC
Source organism: Biomphalaria glabrata (assembly GCF_947242115.1). NCBI lineage: Eukaryota > Metazoa > Mollusca > Gastropoda > Planorbidae > Biomphalaria > Biomphalaria glabrata. The sequence continues at coordinate 2,422,266 of NC_074723.1, read as the reverse complement.
TGTCGATTGGGGAGCTTATTCTCTGGCTACTCCGCCCAGGCGGCTTCCCAGTATCCATGGCGACCGGGGCTATGACGTACATGTCATCCGTTTCTCCCGGAAGTGTGTCAACAATTTCCAAAGGGTTGGCGTGACTATAGTCATGATTCATCTTGGTCACTCGGCTTGCAGGACCTTTGCCATGGATCGAACGTTTGCTGTGGTTAAGGTGGTCTGACGTGTGTAGGTGTTGGCTCTGCAATGGTAGCTGAGAAATAAAAAAAAGTCATAATAGTGAAAGTCCAAACTTTTATGACCATAGGTTTATTAGTTTCACTATTGTTATCATTTGTTTCACTATTGTTATCATTTGTTTCACTATTGTTATCATTTGTTTCACTATTGTTATCATTTGTTTCACTATTGTTATCATTTGTTTCACTATTGTTATCATTTGTTTCACTATTGTTATCATTTGTTTCACTATTGTTATGATTTTGTTTGTTTTTCATGTTTCGGGTCTTACTTTTGACAAAGATTATTACATTCCAGACTAAGCCTCTCCCAGGGCGGTGTGGCACGGCAGCGGGAAAGGTTTGAACCCGGGATATCAAGGTAAAAGACCAGAGCACATATCACACGACCAGGCAGCCATCATTGGTTTACATGTATCACTATTCTTATCATTGGTTTACATGTATCACTATTCTTATTAGTTTACTTGTATCACTATTCTTATCATTGGTTTACTAGTATCACTACTCTTATCATTGGTTTACACGAATCACTACTCTTATCATTGGTTTACATGTATCACTATTCTTATCATTGGTTGACTAGTATCACTATTCTTATCATTGGTTGACTAGTATCACTATTCTTATCATTGGTTTACATGTATCACTATTCTTATCATTGGTTTACATGTATCACTATTCTTATCATTGATTTACATGTATCACTATTGTTATCATTGGTTTACTAGTATCCCTATTCTTATCATTGGTTTACTTGTATCACTATTTTTATCATTGGTTCACTTGTATCACTATTCTTATCATTGGTTTACTAGTATCACTATTCTTATCATTGGTTCACTTGTATCACTATTTTTATCATTGGTTTACTTGTATCACTATTCTTATCATTGGTTTACTTGTATCACTATTCTTATCATTGATTTATATGTATCACTATTCCTATCATTGGTTTACATGTATCACTATTCTTATCATTGGTTTACTTGTATCCCTATTCTTATCATTGGTTGACTAGTATCACTATTCTTATCATTGGTTCACTTGTATCACTATTTTTATCATTGGTTTACTTGTATCACTATTTTTATCATTGGTTCACTTGTATCACTATTCTTATCATTGGTTTACTAGTATCACTATTCTTATCATTAGTTCACTTGTATCACTATTCTTATCATTGGTTTACTTGTATCACTATTCTTATCATTGGTTTACTTGTATCACTATTCTTATCATTGGTTCATTTGTATCACTACCCAGTGGTTCATCTGCATGGAAACCTCTTTGCATTGGTGCATTAGCTTTAAGCTTCTACGTAGGTCTGAACATTGACTTGTGACATAGCGGTCAGTGGAGACCACTTGCTCGTGGAATTGTCTTTTTAAAAAAGTTTTTTTTTTTTAATTGTTTTTCTAGTTCTTGTACAAGAAGAATATTTGCATACATTAGCTGACCCCAAACAAGGAATAAATGACTCATTAAAAAAAAGGCGCTGGCACACACACACGCACACACACATACAATGTCCTCCTCCATCCTCTCCTGCTAAAAATGAAAAAAAAAAGATTACAAGGAGACTTCATACACGATCAGAGGCGAATCCCCTCACAGTAGGTAGTACACCTATGGATCGCTGTTTGGTAAGCAATGCAAGTAGAAGGGCCTAATTCGATATTTTCAGTTCTAACAGCCGAGGCTTTGAACTACAACCAAAGAGGACTTAATGGTTTGGATACAAAATACGAATAAAGGCTGAAACTGTTAAGTAATCAGCATTGGTGTAACTTTTTTTTTTTATTATTCAGTACTGAAGAGAATACATTTCCATAAGACCCTAACAAAAGTAAGTTCACGGTTAAACACAATTCACGTTAACATTGGTGTATCTATTTTATTTTTCAAACAATATCATCATCATCACGGAAACACAGAAGATGTTAATATTTTACAAACTTGTAAGAATTACCATAAACGCGTAATTGGTAAACATAATCTTACATATTTCCATTTTTGTATGCATAATAGAACAAAAAAAAAACTTGTTACCGCTCGTATTTTGTTCCTATTAATAAAAGCTGACCAAATATCCCAACACTCATTGACCAACGGAAGGACAATCATGGTCAGCATAGCTAGCCAGACCCAGAGCTCTGTTACACGGACCTAGAACAAAACACGCAATAACATCATTATTATTATACTGTCATCTAATTAAATCTAGGTCAAAAGTTTATAATTTTTCAGACCATATCAAAAACAAAATAGTTAAATGCTTTTAACAAAATACCTTAATAAAAAAATAAAGGCCGATTTCTTTTTTCAGACGCAGAGATAAACTTATATACAACATTCATAACTACTGGTAGAAAATGGTACTGTCATTTAAAAGTACTTGGAGTCATAACTACGAGTAATCATAAGTACTGGTATTCATATGTACTGGCAGTCGAAAGTACTGGCAGTTGAAAGTACTGGCAGTCATAAGTAGTGACAGTCATAAGTAATGAAAGTCAAAAGTCCTGGCAGTCATAAGTACATAAATACTGGCTGTCTTAAGTAATGACAGACATACGTACTGGAATTCATAAGTACTTGGATTCATAAATATGGGTAGTCATAAGTACTGGCATTCAGAAGTACAGTCATTCATAGGTACTGACACTCATAAGTACTGGCATACTTAAGTACTTGGGGTCATGAGCTCTGGCATTCATAAATACTGGCATTCACAAGTACTGTACTGGCACTCATAGGTTATGGCAGTCGAAAGTAATGACAGTCAAAAGTATTGGCAGTCACAGTGTCATGACAGTCAAAAGTATTGGCAGTCACAGACAGTGTCATGACAGTCAAAAGTATTGGCAGTCACAGACAGTGTCATGACAGTCAAAAGTATTGGCAGTCACAGACAGTGTCATGACAGTCAAAAGTATTGGCAGTCACAGACAGTGTCATGACAGTCAAAAGTATTGGCAGTCACAGACAGTGTCATGACAGTCAAAAGTATTGGCAGTCACAGTGTCATGACAGTCAAAAGTATTGGCAGTCACGTACAGTGCCATGTATTTATGAACGTCTAACCTTACCCATCCAGTGAACTGCGTCACTGACATGATGTCCACTGTCACCATCAGCGCAGGCCAGACGATGACCAGCACAACAGACAAGACAGTGGACATTGAGTTGGCCATGAGGTAAGCTCGCCTGAACGCCTTCTGGACATCTTGGAGTGAGGGTCGATTGTCCAGTCGGTGCGATCCGGTCAAATGGAGTTCCCTGAAACACAGGGGGGGGGGGTGTGATGAGAACATGATCCCGATCATATGGTGATAATATGTTGATACTTTGACAATGATAATATGTTGATACTTTGACAATGATAATATGTTGATACTTTGACAATGATAATATGTTGATACTTTGACAATGATAATATGTTGATACTTTGACAATGATAATATGTTGATACTTTGACAATGATAATATGTTGATACTTTGACAATGATAATATGTTGATACTTTGACAATGATAATATGTTGATACTTTGACAATGATAATATGTTGATACTTTGACAATGATAATATGTTGATACTTTGACAATGATAATATGTTGATACTTTGACAATGATAATATGTTGATACTTTGACAATGATAATATGTTGATACTATTGATGATGATAATATGTTGATAATAGAATGATGATAATATGTTGATAATAGGATGATGATAATATGTTGATAATATGATGGTGATAATATGTTGATAATATGATCTTATCTTATATAATACAGACGTTACTTCAAAAAAAAAAGAAGATGATTACGTCCTACACGTCATGCATTCAGTCATGCATATTAACCAATGACTTAAATTCTGCCAAGTCACTGGTTTCCCTGGCTAGCTCAGGCAACCCATTCCATGCTCTAATAGCACTAGGGAAGAAGGAGCATTTGTACAAATTTGTCCTAGCCAAAAGTTATGATTAATTTCATGCACTTTTTATCTCTGTAGAATCAAATTATCTAAGCCCTTCCGTTTGTAGTTTTTATTTAGCTGGTTAGATTGAAGTCATAGAAATAAAAGATAGTATATGTCTACGATTGACATTCGTGTTAACGTTCTTGACTTTAACGGGAAAATCCCCAATATTTATGTTTTGGAAACGATATGTGGGGGGAGACAACTTACTTTTCATATTTCTCCATCCAAGGGGACAGTGGGTTGTCGATGTCTCGAGTGGTCTCCCAGATCTCTTCGCCCATGGAGCAGTCGTTGTGCCAGCTACTGAAGAAGCTGAGAATCACCGTGATAGCCCCGCCTCCTAGAATAGCGACCAGGTTCCCGCACAACATGGCCAACTCCTTTCCTGTCAGTAAAGACACAGAACTAGGCTTACGTCTGTGATTCCAGTAGTTTAAGAAAAGTTTTTTTTTTTTTTATTTTAAAGAGATTTTATAAAGCGCTACTTTCATGCTTATAAAATCCTCAGAGCGCTATAGCTTAATCCCACTTGTGGACCGGTGCGGGGAGGGGGGTATCTGGGAGAAGGTTTTCCGTGCTGCCTTTAGGCGTTCAGTAAATGCAACCCTGCTCATAGGAAGAGATAAGATAAGATAGTATGATTCCGAAGTGGAACAGCTAATACTTAAGTTTATTATGTGAGAAAATAATATTTATTCCCTTCTTATGGATAAAGTACATTACTTGCTTACTGTGCACTCCCAGGGGAGCATAGTGCCGCAACCACACCTCTCCACCGAACTCGGTTCTGAGCAGCTTTCAAGCAATCTTGCGTTTTAAAGCACTATCTCTACACAACAAAATACGAATCTATAATACAAACGTTAAGTCTGTCCTTCTATACGGTTCAGAGACATGGAGAGTCACTAAAACAAATATGGAAAAGCTCCAGACCTTTGTTAACAGATATTAGGAATTATGTGGCCAGAAAAGATAGCTACTGTCGATTTGTGGGAGAGAACTAGACAAAAGCCCATAGCCCAAGACATCACAAAACGAAAATGGAGCTGGATAGGACACACCCTGCGAAAACCAGCTACCAATGTTGCAAGGCAGGCACTTGATTGGAACCCACAAGGAAAGAGGAAAGTGGGCAGACCCAAGCAAACCTGGAAGAGGTCAGTCATCAGTGAAGCTGAGGGTACTGGAATGACATGGGAGCAGATGAAGAAAGCTGCTCAGAAAATACATTGTATTTGGATAATCGATCTCTATAAATTTAATTTTTAATTGTCTTAGAAAAACAAATAATCTGTACATTTAATTCTCTACGCCAGCCAACCATGCGGGAAACCACGCACACACGCCGACTTTCTAACCCCCTGTAAACACACTGTGAATGGACATGAGGCTCTATATGGGGGATATTAAATATACTAACATACAATAATTAATAAGCTTCTTGAGCCCTTGAATTCACTCTTATAATAGTAGGTCTACATCTGTTATAATAGTATCTGGACTCTTAATCTAGATCTAAATATATGTCAGCCTACAAGCAAATGTTTTTATTAAAAAAAAAAATTTAGGTCGATTAGCTATTTTAATAGCTACATTCATACTATTTTAACATTCACGCATTCGCTTTACTTAGAACATTATTATTTCCTTTCATTGTTACCAAAACACTGTCAGTGACTATATAGCCAGTTACTCGCAAATTGAGACCCGTATGGCTAGTATACAGCACTAAAACAATGTAAGTGTAAATAACATAAATAATTATGTAGTTGGAAACCAATAGTAAATCATTAATTATATCATACATTATTTGCTACACCAACATTTTTCTTTAATATAGCCGTTAGTATGTCTTTGATATTAAATAATATTTCTATTACTATTATTATATTTCTAGGTTAATCACTTTTCAATTGTTTATGATTTAATACTTGTGAATTATGAGAACTTACAAATAAAAACATATATATATATATATATAAAAGCCCACAAAAGAGGCACATAAAGCCCACAAAAGAGGCAAAGAAAAGAGGCCTAAGGCCCAAGGATTCCTATGATGATAAAGCTAAAATTGAATAGCGCAAATTCTGAGATTTAATTAAAAAAAAAAAAATTATATTTTGTAAAGTAATTAAGTATAGATAATTATGTTTAAAAACAAAATTAAGTCTAGGTTAATCATGTTTCAAATTTTCTCTTGAATCCTTGATGATTTAATGGTTGTGAAGTGTGAGAACTTACAAATAAACATCAAATAAAAACGTTGTATGTGATATATATGAGCAAGATTAGAGAAGAAACTGGAGCTTTTTTGGTTCTTGGACTATTTATTTCAAAAAATGATTACTCACAGATGTTATATTTTATCTTTACAGTCTGTGGTGATTCTAACAGAACTCCAGGACCTCTCGGTGTCAACTGGTGGAGATAAGTTGTCCCGGGGCTTCATTGGGGGAAAAATTACCGCCAGACCAGACCTGCTTGTATTCATAATCTACTTAGATCTAGTCCACTAAATTCCTCATCAGTTCACTGCAATGCTGTTTAGCTTCAATTTTAGTTTGATGATAGGTTAACATCTGGAAGTCGGTGCAGTTCTGCTTATTTGTGGAGGTTTCTCCGATGGTGATGAGGAGGGACGGTCAGACTAACAGAGTTCCTTTGGACCTGTATACATTATCGCTAGACCACACATGCTTGTATTCATTATCTACCTATATCTAGTCCACCAAATTCCTCATGAGCACACTGCAATGCTGTTTAGCTTCAATTTTAGTTTGATGATAGGTTAACATCTGGAAGTCGGTGCAGTTCTGCTTATTTGTGGAGGTTTCTCCGATGGTGATGAGGAGGGACGGTCAGACTAACAGAGTTCCTTTGGACCTGTATACATTATCGCTAGACCACACATGCTTGTATTCATTATCTACATATATCTAGTCCACTAAATTCCTCATGAGCACACAGCAATGCTGGCTTTATGACAGGCTAACTTCTGCCTATTTGTTTCTCCGAAAGTGATGAAGAGAAACGGTCAGACTAATTAAGTTTCTTTGGACCTGTATACAATGGCGTCGAACTCACGTCTTATCCGCAAACGTGAAGATGACTGTGTGATGTCCAGGAACATTGTTGATTAGCCCAGGTTTAAGTATATAGTGTTGGACATAAAACATCAGAACAATAGGAATTTAAACTGATCTGTCTAACAAAAAAAACAACAAACAATTACTGCTGAACAGGGAAAAAAAGTACTAATAACACAGACATGCTTGTATTCATAACCCACATATATCTAGTCCACTAAAGTCCTCATGAGCTCAGTGCAATGTTATTTGGCTTCAATCTTGGTTTGGTGAAAGGTTAACATCTGGAAGCCGGTGTATCTCTGCTAACTTGTGAAGGTTTCTCTGATGGTAATGTGGAAAAACGGTCACATTAATGTTCTTTGGACCTGTATACAATGGCGCCGAACACACGCCTCATCTGCAACGTGATGGCTGAGTGATGTCCAGGAACATTGGTTTGCATGGACTAGCCCAGTTTTAAGTATATAGTGCTGGACGTAACAACAATAGAACAATGAAGATTCAGGCTGTTCTGTCAACTTGGAAACGCACCAACACAAACATTTAGCATTGTACTCCCCGGGATTTCTTTGGCTTCCAGGCTTCCATGAAAACTGGAGACGACTGCCTTCGGAAGAGTCCCTGATTCATCGTTTGTTATGTGAGGACATGTATAATACATGTATTCGTACATGTGTCTACAACAGAGAACAATAGCCATGGTGCCTAAAGCTGGAAAATAGGACAATCAAATGAACTATGAACAATTTCTGGGGCAGAATATTACTTTTCATGAGAGACCATGAAATTTGTTTTCTTTGTTTTTGACGATGTAAAACCTTTTTGAGCTACTGAATAAAAAGAAGTTTCAACAGATACACAAAAGAAAAAAAAAAGCAGAAGAAGTTTAACGCACGGCTCTACTCTATAAAATATAGAAGTTAATTGAAGTCAATATTCCGGTTGTATTGTGTTTATACACATTGACCTTTACCCAATGTATGCCAAAGACCGTAGAAAAAAAAAAGGACTCAATTCTTTTTTTAAATGGCAGGGAAGGAAATTGTTAGGCTAGGCTCCTTGGCTCCGCCTCTTCAACAAAAGATTTAGTGCAGGCATGGAATATAACTACACGACTTATAAGAGAAGAGTCAACGTTTTGAAGCACTCGCCTTCAGAAAAGGATGCACATATTTGGAGAAAAAACAACAACAGGGATAGCTGCTTGCAAACGTGGATAGTTTATCATCATCGAATGGCAGCCTGTCTCTTTCAAGCATAGGTATATCATTTTTTAAAGTTGTTTTACCATTTCTTACATAGATTTGGCGACCGTTCCTTTCTGTCTTTTGCTAGGATAAGAGTCACTTCCAGACTCGTCCATTCATTGATGTGGTCCGCCCATCACTTCTACTATCAACGTCTAAAATCCTAATACGGTTCTTATCTTTTCTATAATACAGACGTTACTCAAATAAAGAAGATGATTACGCTCTACAAGTCATGCATTCAGTCATGCATATTAACCAATGACTTAAATTCTGCCAAGTCATTGGTTTTCCTGGCTAGCTCAGGCAACCCATTCCATGCTCTAATAGCACTAGGGAAGAAGGAGCATTAGTACAAATTTGTCCTAGTATATGGAACGAGGAATGTGCCTTTATCTTTGTGTCTTTCAGAGTATTTTATTAAATTTTGTTTTTGTATTTGAAGATTATGGTTCAGTGTTTTATGTATAATTGCTACTTTACTTTTGAGTCTTCTATCCTGAAGGCTTTCTAAATTTAGTGATTTTACTAGAGGTGTTAGTCTAGTCAAATGTGAATATTCGTTTGCTATAAATCTCACTGCTCTATTTTGGGTCTGTTTTATATTATTAGCCAAAAAAAGCATAGCCACAAAAAAATGTTAAGCCACAAAAGTTAGCAAACATCAACACATTAAGGATCACTGCAAGAACCACCAGGTCTTTTGGGGGAGAGCAATTTCTTGTTGGGTGGATAGTTGGGGTAACAATATATAGTGCATATAAGATCCATGCTGACAACAAAACTTCAACCGACCTGTATTAGTCCACCAGCTGCCTAAACCACCCTCGTATGTAGAGGCCACCCCTAGCCAGACCGAGATGGCCATCGCGGCTCCGCCAATGCTACCGGCCATCATGGCCCCGCTGGTCAGTCTCTCCCAGAACATGGCCAGAGTTATCGGGATCACGGCTGAACCAACCAGGATCCCCATGAAAAGGTAAACCCAGCCGAGGCTGGCCTGAAACAGAGAAGGGGAAGAATATAACGTGTGTGGGCGTGTGTATATGTCTCTGTGTGTGTTAAAGTGTGTGTATGTTTTGTAAGTGTGTGTGTGTGTGTGTAAGGTGTGTTACAGGTGGCAAGAACAATTCACGAAACGATGAGACGAGAGCGCCATTGATGGACCAGATAAGAGATACTGCAGTGGGACAGCAAAACAAGCAAAAAGAAACACACAAACAGGAAACACACACCATTGCCGTCGACACACCATTTATACACACCAATAAACAAAGCGACTAAAGAGCTTTTTTGTGTTAGGTCATATGTATTGGAGTTTGAAAAGAGTGTCTAGTGAAATGATTAGACTATTGATACTAACCTGTTGTGAGGATAGGTTTGAGCTAGTGGCAGTTCGTTTTAGAGAGTTAAGAGATTAATAAATGATTTCGGTAGAAGCTAGCGTCTTTGGAATATCATCTTTAAATTTTGTTGCAGTATGGGCTTCAATATAGCTCCAGCGTGTAGACTACAGTGTGGGCTCCAATATAGCTCCAGCGTAGACAATAGTGTAGACTAAGTGTGGTCTCCAATATAGCTCCAGCGAAAATTGTAGTATAGACTACAGTATGGGCTTCAATATAGCTCCAGCGTGTAGACTACAGTGTGGGCTCCAATATATGTCCAGCGTAGACTGTAGTGTAGACCACAGTGTGGGCTCCAACAGAGCTCCAGCGTAGACTGTAGTGTAGACCACAGTGTGGGCTCCAATAGAGCTCCAGCGTAGACTGTAGTGTAGACTACAGTGTGGGCTCCAGTGTAGACTCAAGTGTAGGCTCCAGAGTGGGCTCCAGTGTAGACTCAAGTGTAGGCTCCAGTATGGCTCCAGTGTAGACTCACGTGTAGACTACACTATGGGCTCCAGTGTAGACTCCCAAGTGTAGATTCTCAGTATAGCTCGTTGTAGCCTGTATTGTAAGTCTTAGCATGGGATCCCTTATATTCTCCAGCGTATCTTCCAGTTTTTGGTTTTACTATGTAGCAAACAATTTATTCTCCCAAACGTCTGAAATAAAGAACTTCTCAATCACTTTTGTTTTTTTTTCTTCAGTCGGGAAATGATTTTCTTTTTCCAATCTCTTAATTTTGTCCTGAGTATATGTTGTAAACATAGACATAAATAAATATAGACTGGCCGATTAAAGAGTTTTATGAAACGAAAATTTGTGACTTGCTATTTTGTGTACTTTATTATACAGCATTTATGAGCAGTATAAAAGTTAAGTATTCATATCTATACACACCTATATATATATTGTAAATAAGGAGGCAGTGTAGTTTTTTTTTAATCTCCAAGAATGAAGATCATGCAATTTTTCATAATTCGGAAATCCGAATACAATAGATATACATGTTTTCAAGTTACATGAAGTTACTTCATTCGGCCAGTCTATATTTATGTATGTCTATGGTTGGAAACTAAAGGCTGGTGTTATGTGCGCAGCATGGTGCCAACGTGGAATGGTGCGAATGCGTGTTGAAAGAGAAAGATTAGAGGAGATAGGAAAACAAAATAAACTGCGTAGAAGACTTTTAAAATGATGCACACCGACTCAGTATATATACTTTCTAAGTCGTAGCATTCGCACCAAACTTGACGAATAATATCAACACAATTACTGTCCCAAACACACAGAGAGAGAACACCAATCAAACTCCATTTTACACACGCAAGTACTAGATCTAGTTCTCACAGAATACTTAAGTTGTAACACTCACACATTATTTACCCATGGCACTCAAGAAATATTCTCCTCATTGTATAAATATTAGCTCTGTAACTGCATAACAAGAAAATAAAAATTTACTTAAAAAAACAAACAACTTATATTAAGCGTACTTGTATCAATTAGTTTGAATCAGTCATGTCATTAAATTTGTAATAGATCTAGACTAGCAATAAAAAAGCATTTATAAAATTTAAAAAAAAAAAAAGGAAATGGCCTGAATTTGATCTCATGTCTCAAGCCTTCTCAGGTTTGTCAAGACAACACGGTAACCACTCTGCTAGTGAAGAGCTTATGAACAGAGAAGATTGCTTATATTTATCTATTGTTTCTATAGTTTCGACCTATTTCTCAGGTTTGTATTCACTAATACTCTGCCGACGACTTATAGAGGGGAATAATTCTGCTTAGACCACTACTTCAGTCAATTAAAATTTCTTTACCTTGTTCCAGATACCAGACAAATTAATTTATTACCAATAGTTAATTAACTAATTTTATCGATTCTTGTATTGTCAGGTAAAAGAAATAAGTCATTTGTTAATATGCATGACTAAATGCATGACGCGTAGGACGTAATCATCTTCTTTTTTGAAGTAATGTCTGTATTATATAAGATAAGATAAGTGTTCAAAATTTCTGCTTGATCCAATATTGAGTGTGGGAGAAATATTGTTTACAGACTTTACCAGATAGACAGACAGAGTGAGTTGATATAAGCTTTATAAAAATGGTCCAACTATCCCCCTACACTAACGCATTAACACACAGGTACTATTAATGCATACACAAGTACTTAAATTGACCACAGTGACGTAAAATGTAAACTCACCTTAATCATATAGAGGCATATGGTCAGAGGGATGATGGCCATTGTTGACCAGACCGTGGTCCAGTTCTTGACCCTGGTCAGATAATCGTTGTACACGCGGAATGCCCCGTGGATTTGGCATTGATAGTCCGGTTTGATGGCTCGGCGTGAGTCGTTACGTTCCCTGCAACAACAAATAATACATAGGTCAGGGCACTGATAGGCTTTCTAAATCTAAATGTAGGTCACACAAATAATACATAGGACAGGGCACTGATAGGCTTTCTAAATCTAAATGTAGGTCACACAAATAATACATAGGACAGGGCACTGATAGGCTTTCTAAATCTAAATGTAGGTTACGCAAATAATTTATCCTGTATCAATATGTTTCCAAGTTATATAATCTATATTTATCCTGTATCAATATGTTTTTAATGGACCTCATTCTCCAACAACAAATAATACATAGGTCAGAGCACTGATAGGCTTTCTAAATCTAAATGTAGGTTACGCAAATAATTTATCCTGTATCAATATGTTTCCAAGTTATATAATCTATATTTATCCTGTATCAATATGTTTTTAATGGACCTCATTCTCCAACAACAAATAATACATAGGTCAGGGCACTGATAGGCTGAGTTTTTGACGTACACTAGAGGGACTACTTCTATAATCTAAAGTTACCCTTTATCAATATGTGTTCTACTTCTATAATCTAAAGTTACCCTTTATCAATATGTGTTCTACTTCTATAATCTAAAGTTACCCTTTATCAATATGTGTTCTACTTCTATAATCTAAAGTTACCCTTTATCAATATGTGTTCTACTTCTATAATCTAAAGTTACCCTTTATCAATATGTGTCCTAGTTCTATAATCTAAAGTTACCCTTTATCAATATGTGTTCTACTTCTATAATCTAAAGTTACCCTTTATCAATATGTGTCCTAGTTCTATAATCTAAAGTTACCCTTTATCAATATGTGTTCTACTTCTATAATCTAAAGTTACCCTTTATCAATATGTGTCCTAGTTCTATAATCTAAAGTTACCCTTTATCAATATGTGTCCTAGTTCTATAATCTAAAGTTACCCTTTATCAATATGTGTTCTACTTCTATAATCTAAAGTTACCCTTTATCAATATGTGTCCTAGTTCTATAATCTAAAGTTACCCTTTATCAATATGTGTTCTACTTCTATAATCTAAAGTTACCCTTTATCAATATGTGTCCTAGTTCTATAATCTAAAGTTACCCTTTATCAATATGTGTTCTACTTCTATAATCTAAAGTTACCCTTTATCAATATGTGTCCTAGTTCTATAATCTATATTTATCCTGTATCAATATGTTTCCAAGTTATATCAATATGTGTTCAATATGTTATCCTGTATAAATATATTTCCAAATTATATAATCTATATTTATCCTGTATCAATATGTTTTTAATGGACCTCATTCACCAATTGTAAACAAACAACATTGAGCCACGTGATTCTCTCTCTTCTATACAAATTACGATCTAATTTTAATCAACAATGGTTATCACGTACAGTTTTATATTTCATTGTTTTATCAATATTATCACATGACCGTTCGAATTGGTGAATGAGGTCATTACCATGAGGCTCCCGCACTATATTTCTCTTCAAAGTACGTGTATTGAATTTTTTCATTTTGTGCAAAGCTTTTTTATTTCAGCTTTTTATTTCTTAAATTCTATTTCACTCTCATCTTCAATAGCTGTAAATTAACCATTCAATAGAAACAATCTCCAGAACGAGGCTAATTCATCCTCATCTTTTAAATTACGTTCCTACAATGCCACGATTCACACCTTGCATTGTCAACGAAAAGAAGTTGTGAAGCCTTCGGGCTAAAAAAAAATGAATCTATTTTGATAAATTCTCTTTTGAAATGTTCTCTGTGTGCTTTGGGTTCATTACCCTTATCTCTAATTACATTTCAAAGTCTTAGACGTTATTTGAAGTCACTGGGATGTATTTCGCATTTCTACGAGGGGCGAACTAATTCGATTTTTAGGGCGCACATTGTAACCCCAGGGCCAATATTGACACCCAGTGCTCCCGTGCTCTTAATTTTTTACAATACTCTGTTTCTTCTATTTATATTTTTTACAGATCAGTGCAAATCAGCAACGAGGCTTAAAACAACAACAACAACAAAACAAAACAAAACAAAAAAAACAACAACAGATTTACGGCACCAAGGGTTGAACAACTGTATAGATAGATAAATAAATACTATAGATGTAAATATAGAAATCTTGATTGTGCAAAGTAAAAATACAGTTGGACCACGAGAGCAAACAAATTAAAGACGATAATATCATTTGTTACTTTATTTGTAATTTTTCTGTGAACCAGTTGTGGTGAACCAAATGCCGGTGAACCAGTTTGGGTGAACCAGTCTGGGTGAACCGGTTTGGGTAAACCAGTGTGGGTGAACCAGTGTGGGTGAACCAATTGAGGTGAACCAGTTTGGGTGAACCAGTTGAGGTGAACCGGTTTGGGTGAACCAGTTGAGGTGAACCAGTTTGGGTGAACCAGTTGAGGTGAACCGGTTTGGGTGAACCAGTTGAGGTGAACCGGTTTGGGTGAACCAGTTTGGGTGAACCAGTCTGGGTGAACCAATTTGGGTGAACTAGTGTGGGTGAACCAGTTTGTGTGAACCAGTTTGTGTGAACCAGTCTGGGTGAACTAGTGTGGGTGAACCAGTTTGGGTGAACCAGTCTGGGTGAACTGGTGTGGGTGAACCAGTGTGGGTGAACCAGTGTGGGTGAACTAGTGTGGGTGAACCAGTCTGGGTGAACTAGTGTGGGTGAACCAGTGTGGGTGAACCAGTGTGGGTGAACTAGTGTGGGTGAATCAGTCTGGGTGAACTAGTGTCGGTGAACCAGTTTGGGTGAACCAGTTTGGGTGAACTAGTGTGGGTGAACCAGTTTGGGTAAACCAGTCTGGGTGAACTAGTGTAGGTGAACCAGTGTGGGTGAACCAGTTCAGGTGAACCAGTTTGGGTGAACCAGTTGAGGTGAACCAGTGTGGGTGAACCAGTGTGGGTGAACCAGTTGAGGTGAACCGGTTTGGGTGAACCAGTTGAGGTGAACCAGTTTGGGTGAACCAGTTTGGGCGAACTAGTTTGGGTGAACCAGTTTGGGTGAACCAGTGCGGGTGAACCAGTTGAGGTGAACCGGTTTGGGTGAACCAGTTGAGGTGAACCAGTTTGGGTGAACCAGTTTGGGTGAACCAGTGTGGGTGAACCAGTCTTGGTGAACCGGTTTGGGTGAACCAGTCTGGGTGAACCAGTCTTGGTGAACCGGTTTGGGTGAACCAGTCTGGGTGAACCAGTGTGGGTGAACCAGTGTGTGAACGATATGTCAGATGAACGCATTGTCGTTAAACCCGTTGGAACTAGGACGATGAAAGGTACGAAAAAAAATGTTACTCACTTGGTGTCAAGGTGACACTTGTCGCAGTAGGCCATGCTGACACACTCACATTTGTCTCTTGGGTTGGCCATCCTTCCCCTCCCCTTGCCGCACAGTATGCAGCTGTTGCTGTCAGTGACCAGTCTGTAGGGCTGTGGAGATAAAACGTATCCTCAACATACTGAACTAGAGAAACATAAAGCAACCTTTTTCAGACCTTGCTATCTATAGGGCAGTTGATGTAAAGGACATCTGTTTCTGCGGCCCACGGTTAATGAGATTGCATGTGGTCAGAACAACCGTCAACAGCCATTAATGTCGCCGACTAATGTCAGGGACCCATTAGAGCTGGTTGACTCAGAGGCTACTGAAGAATCCCGAAATTAAAAGTCCCAGTCTTCACTAGGATTCGAACCCGGGACCCAAGTTTCGGAAGCTTTACTAATCAGCCACCGCTTCCGACAGAAGCTTGACATCTAAGGGCATGTGTATTGCATCACAAGGCATACATGCATCTATCATCACAGGACATGCTTCTAGGATTACAGGACATGTTTCTAGCATCACAGGACATGTTTCTAGCATCACAGGACATGTCTCCAAGACAAGTGTTTTGCCTTTCAAAACAAGTCTCTTGAATCACAGGACATGTTTATTGAATCACAGGACATGTTTATTGAATCACAGGACATGTTTCTTGCACCAGAGGACATATTTCTTACATAACAGGACAGCCTTTTAATTCAGTGTTTGAGTCTCAAATCTTAATGTGTTTCGAATAACCGGAACAGAAGACTCAACATTTTAGTTTTTCGGATTTCATAATGATTTATTGATCTTTCGCTACCGACACACACACACTCAATTTAAAATGTCTTAGAAACAATAAGCACCCAGGCAAGCACACGCACACACACACACACACGCAAACATTACACAAACACACGCATGAATTACACATAACACACACACGCGCATACATCACACACACACACGCGCATACATTTCACATATACGCATTCATTACACACACGCGCGCATACATCACACACACACACATACGCATAGATTACACACACGCATACATCACACACACACACAATAATAAAGCTAAAAAACAAATTCCAGGTACCTTTAAATATATGGCATAAATATCGTAGACAATTATAGAGGTCACGGCCATGACCTCAGCTGACCCTGTTGAAACAACGGCCATAATGACCATCACAGCCACCATAAGCGCACCAGTTTTTCCGAGTAGATGATATGCCACTACTGGTGGTACCAGACCTGGGAATAAAAGTCAAATTACTCATAACCTTTTTTTTTAGTTCACTTGTATTTTACATTTGAAAACTGAGCAGTGCCGGAGTTACCCTAGGCAATATAAGCTATAGCTTTGGGCCCCTACTTTTATTGTGGCCCCCCCAAAAATGTTCCAGGCATGTTTACAAAGAGCAAAGGAAAATTGCCGTAGTTTCGATCACAAGGGGCCCCATATTTAAAAAAAAAAAAGCTTGGGGACACAGTTTGAGAACCACTGCCCTATTATATTGCCATGTCTAAGACGTCATTTTTGAAAATTATGGTCATTATGCTATGTACATTGACATTGCAATCCTGTGTACCCACCTGAGACCACACCACATGCTAAGGGCATGTACACACATTTACGACTTCTGGTTTGTTTTCAACCTAATTCTTATACGAAAAAAAACAAACTAGAAATTTTAGACAGGGGGGTGGGGCCTCTAATTCTATTTGGCTGAATTCGATCGTCTTAAGTAGTCTGAACGATAGCTGCCATCGTGTCAATGTGTTGACAGTCTCGTGAGACTTGGATGAGACTTGGACATTGCCAGGGTACACATCCTGAAGTCTATTTCCCTCGTATCACTCAGTTATCCGCTAGAACAGTGTTTCCCAAACCGTGTTTCCACGGAACCCTAGAGTTCCGCGAGGCCTGAATAGGTTTTGTACGATATACTGAAATAATTAGCTAGTAGGCTACCACGTGAATTAAGCTTTTTTTAAAAAAAAATAAGCAAAGTGTTCCGCTAAATACTCAAAATTTGCAAATTTTTCCGTCTATAAAAAAGTTTGGGAACCACTGGACTAGATCTTGCCCAAATATCCAGTTTCGAAATAGAAATCCCAATACTCAACCAGTTTTAACAAGCTGTAAAGACACTAACAATTTCTCTTTTTTGGAACTTTAAAGAGACAAATTATTTCCCTTCTTTTAAACTTTAAAAGAGAATAATTATTTCTCTTATTTGAAACTTTTAAAGAGACCAATTGTTTCTCTTATTTGGAGATGTGAAGGATATCAATGGAATTGAGATGCCACAGAAGGATCCAAGGTATCACATTTAAAGACCGCATCACAATCGAAGAGACAGGTTACTACCCTATGACCTGCTCACTTTTGTAATAAAAACGCAAACTAAAGCTATATGGTAATATTACAAGGTCTCGGGGGCTGGCGAAGACCTTCCTTCAGGGCACAGTAACATGAAAAAGAAGAAGAGGAAGATAAAGAGATGGGAAGACAAAATAAAAGAATGGACGGGCCTGCCATTGAAAGAGGTTCTATCCAAGGCAAATGACAGAGAGGAATAGAGAAAGACGGTCGACAGATCTTGTGTGGTGCCCCAACGGTCCAACAGACCAAGTGACCAGGGATAGGTGAAGGTGAAGACGCTAATCATTTGTCTTAATTGGAAAAAACAACAATCTCCTTTCATCTTATTTCATGAATGTTGTATTTAGGCCGCTCTCCCTGTCATGGGGCCAACTCAACAACACTATGTTTTGTCAACTAATGGACCTCATTCACCAAACGTAAACAAACAACATTTAGTCACGTGATCTTATTGATAAAACAATGGAAAAAAAAACTGTCACGTGACAACCATCATGAATTAAACATGAGATCGTAAATTATATAGAAGAGATAGAGCACCACTTGGCTAAATGTTGTTTGTTTACGATTGGTGAATGAGGTCCATTGGCAGCTCTCAATGGCGTCCGAAAAATAGGAATTGTCAGCGAGAGTCGAAGTGGTCACCCGTTTCTTCGTAGGCAAAGCGCTGTACTAACCGGCCAGCACACACCATTTGTATTATTTGATCTTTTTAAGAGCAATAGCCTTACACAAGCCTGGTAGCATGAACAAATGCTAACTTATGAACACTCAGTAGAAGCGTGGCACTGTGTTGTTTTCTTTTAGACCAGGGGTTCTCAACTTGTGGGTCGCGACCCACTTGGGGGTCGATTGACGATTTGCCAGGGGTCGCCAAAGACCATCGAAAAAGTTTATTGTTATTATCTTTTCCTCTATCGCTGTGTGTGTGTGTCCGGGGGGGGGGGGTCGCGGCAGAGTGGGGGATTGTAAAAAGGGGTCGCCGAGCTTAAAAGGTTGACAACCGCTGTTTTAGACTCTCTCTAACGTTCCTCGGGAAATCCATGACCGAAACTCCGGCAAGACATCAGGAGATGGAAGCAAGAAGGATTCCACCTCGACACCATCTTAGCCATAGTCCGAAACGCATACCATACGACCATACAGCCATCAAGTCACATGACTGACTAAAAAAATATAAAGTTTTGTTTATGTTAATTTACAATAAATTGTTAATTTTTCAACACACTTTAAGACATAGACAGCTTAGGCTCTTATTGCTTTCTTTGTGGTTTTGATTTCAAACTGTTATTTTTAGATCGTTATATTCACACTAATGAAACCATATTAGTTATTAAGATATGTTTAATAAGAAACATAGTGAATACAGTCTTTTTTAGTAACTTTCATTCTTGTATTAATCCATTTTAAAAACATCGACGATGAATTTGTAAAAATAATGACCACCAAGTAAACAATGTAATAAATGTATAGAGAACAAATTATTTCATTTTTAATGCATATTTCCAAACCTATCAAATGTCACAAGAAAAATAATTTACTCAAATTTTACACTACCATAAAAGCAACAATAATTTTTGGTATAATTAGGTAAAAATATAGCATTTGGTATGGTTAAAATGTTAAATGCTTCAATTCCTAAAATAGGCAAATAATGTAAAATTGTATTTCTCCTGAACTGTTAATTTCACATATGTTTATTTGTGTTTGTAAATAGTAAATTATACATCTATGTATTTTGTCAACATGCAAAATAGTCATTAAACTAAATAATAAAACCCAAAAAAAACAAACAACATCGACGTGGTAATGAACATGAAAGAAATATATTTTTTAGGCCACTCGCTGGTGCTCCTATACATATCTGCGACTACTTCTGTGTGTGTATGTGTCATAGAACTGTTGGACTTTACCAGTAAATAAAGACACTGACCTTCAAAACTCGGAAGATCATGCATTTCGTTTGAGATGCAAGCCCATGTGGGCTGTATGTCTAGGGGCTGGAAAAGGGACAAGCAAAGGGTACCGAGAACTATGAACAATCCTGAGCAAAGTTCTTACATTTGTTGTTGTGATACCCTAAAAATTAGTTGTTGTTATTATGCATATGTATCTTTTGGAAAGTGAAAAAAAAAATAAATGTATGGGCTGGACATAACAACAATAGAACAATGAAAATTCACGCTGATCTGTCAACATTTCGCATTGTATTTTTTTGGGCTTCCATGGAAACTGGTGACGGCTACCTTCGGAAGAATCCCTGTTTCATCGTATGGCGTGTGAGGACATGTATAATACATGTTTTCGTACATGTGTCTACAACAGAGAACAATAGCCATGAAGTCTACAGCCGGAAATAGGACAACCAAATGAACTATGTACAATGTTTTATTATAGCATGTTACATGTCGTGAGTAGTGATTGTCGTGATTATCATTGTTTTTACAATGTAAAAACTTTTGAACAACTAAATAAAAAGAACATTAATGGTAACAAAAATATGCATATAAAATAGTCACACTGAACTGTTAACTAGTAAACACACCTAATATAAAAAAAATCTGTATTGTGATTTTTATGGTTTGGGCGTGAGCACATTAAATATTGTTATAACCCTATTCGCGACGCTAAAGGGTTAACTGTGTGTGATCAGCTGACATATGTGACACAGGCCAGTAATACAGTTTGGCGTGCTATATTGAAAGGCAAGGGACAGTACTGGCATGAACTTTGCACGTGAATAGCGCCCGTGTTATGGTCATCTGATCATAAGCCTGGGCAGACCAGAGACACAGTGTGTAAGAAAGGCCAGTTCAAGACCGGAGAGCGTTGAGACCGGGACTGTAAGTCAGCTATGAAGTCGGTCCTGGTGCAGTCCTCCAGTGGAACGTACGAGTCCAGGAAGAGACAGTAGAGCTTATGAGTTTAGTACAGTGATATACAGTCTAACCTTGTAGCAGTTGATTGTGTTGCCAATTGTGTCGTTTTGGCTGTTTTATTTGAAAATGATTAAAGTACCAGATTATTTGGAGCCTTGTTGTCAAGTTCTCGATGTGTTAATGTGTTGTGTTTAGCAGTGTTTACAGAAGGCCTGAGTTGGAGAGAATCGTAACAATATAATAGGAAATCCAATCCATATTACGTCAAGTGGATTCTTTCCTCATGGGTTACCTCTCCTTGTCCATATCTTATTTATTATAACATCCCTCTATGGCTCTATGCTCTTAAAAAAATGGATACCAAATATTGATACAAAGATAAAATATTAGCAAGGGAGATAAACACTCACCGATACCAATGTCATCTCCAGTCAGCATGGCCTCCCCCTGACGCGTGGACAAAGCGACATAAGCCAAGCCCATCGCGGTCGACAGCGAGAAAGGAATAGCGAACCAGGCCAGTCCCCCCAGCAGAAAGCCCACTACACCTTGTCTTGGCTTGGAGGCCACCGCAATCTGCCAGTAGGACTGGTCAACAAAGACGGTGCCAAAATTACCTGTGAAAAAAATACTGAATGGAACAAACAAAATAGACCTCATTCACCAATCGTAAACAAACAACATTTAGTCACGTGATCTTATTGATAAAACAATGTAAAAAAAAACTGTCACGTGACAACCATCATTCTAGATAAAAAATTAAGCAATAAAAAACAAGAATTGGAGAAATGGAAACGAAAAAAATAAATTTGAAATAGCCGATGCCCCAAGCGTTGGTCCGACTTTTTTCCCCTTTTTAAAATCAACGTCCTGTGCGTTGTTGCGGAGCCAAAGAGTTAAACATGAGATCGTAAATTATATAGAAGGGATAGAGCACCACGTGGCTAAATGTTGTTTGTTTACGATTGGTGAATGAGGTCCATTTACAGCAAAAACACGCACATACAATATTCGTGATCAACTTTTCTAAATGAATAGAAAAATAACATGACGTTATCTATTAAACAAGACGATGATGTATGGAGAGTATTTTCCTATCCATCTAGTAAAAAAAAGTAAAGTTCCCCTTTCAGACCTTGTGGTCTATACGGCAGATGATGTAAAGGTCACCTGTTTCTGTGGCCTACGGTTAACGAGGGTGTCATGTGGCCAGCACAACGACCAACCACCTTTACTTTTCCCTAACTAATGCCAGGTGTTCATTAGAGCTGGGTGGACTCAGAGGCGCCCGAAGATCACGAAATTAAAAATCCCAGTCTTCACCAGGATTCGAACCCTGGTCCCCGGTTCGTAAGCTAAGCGCCTCCTATCCATCTAGTATCCCATTTTAATTGAAATGTATGATTTAAAATGTGTATATTTTTTTAAAGTCTCAATATGGACTTGTAGGCTCTTGACTGACAACAGGATAGTGAGAAGACCAATAGCCATCAGAGAACATACATTTAGGCTTTAAGAGAACCACGTTTCTGTGGAACAAGCGTGGTCGAGAGGCTAAGTGCGCTTGAACTTGGCTTGTCTTGGGGGCTCGAGGTTCGACACCCGACTCGGGCAGAGTTGCGTTTACTGAGCGCCTAAAGGCAGCACTGAAAACTAACTCCTAGATACCCCCTTCCCCCCACCGGTCCACAAATGAGTTTGGACCAAAGCGCTCTGAGCATGCTATAAGCATGAAAGTAGCGCTATATAAAAGCTATAATAATAATAATAATAATAATAATAATAATAACTTGAGCACTGCATACACTTATAAATAAAATACACTTGTAGCTTGTCTGTTTGTAAAATGCGTTACATGTTTCGGATGTTCCTTCAGAGTTGAAGACAATCTACTCCCGCAGGACGACGGAGGATGGCAGTGGGCAAGGTATGTACCCGGGACCATCCAGACGACAGAACGACAGGTCAGTGCGCATACCCCACGACCAGGCAGCGTAAGGTCGGTGAGTTGGTTGTGTACAACATAACAAAATTAAACTGAGTTTGAAATACAAAATTTAGCAGACAAGTAGCTCGATTTAGACTTGAGTAGACTAAGGTAGGACAAAAAAAGCCCCAAACAATTGAAATGTGTGTAACAATTGTGTCATGGACATTGCCTGTTGTCTCAATTTCGGGAGTTTCTTTCTTTGTTATTGCCTTAAGAGTTGAGTCTTAGACTCTTTGAAATCTAGACCTACGAAAAAATGTCCTTAGAGTTGAGTCTAAGACTCTTTGAAATCTAGACCTACGGAAAAATGTCCTTAGAGTTGAGTCTAGGACTCTTTGAAATCTAGACCTACGGAAAAATGTCCTTGGAGTTGAGTCTAGGACTCTTTGAACTAGACCTATGGAAGCTTGTCCATAGAGTTGAGTCTAGGACTCTTTGAACTAGACCTATGGAAGCTTGTCCATAGAGTTGAGTCTAAGACTCTTTGAACTAGACCTATGGAAGCTTGTTCATAGAGTTGAGTCTAAGACTCTTTGAACTAGACCTATGGAAGCTTGTCCATAGAGTTGAGTCTAAGACTCTTTGAACTCTAGACCTATGAAGCTTGTCTTAAGAGTTGAGTCGAAGACTCTTGGTGTTGCGATAGATAGTTTAAAGTACACAAACTTGAAAAAAGAATATTTAAGATCATAACAACTTTAATCAGCCATCTTGGCTACGCGAGTAGTCTTTCCTATGCATGGGCACAACTCTTCCTGATAGTATCCGAAAAAGGGGGGTAATCAACAATATTATGTGAGTTAATGATTGGGGCGTAACATTCCATCAACACTTGGAGCTCTAGACTCTAGAAAGTTTGTCGTAGGTTGAACTGAGTCTTAGAACGCATTTGTTGGGTATTTACAGCGAACTGTAGTGTAGAGTAACCAACAGAAGATATTGATCTATAATGACAGTGTACTTTAACCACAGAAGAAAACATGTCTCGAAGACAACAAAATGATTACTACAACAATAAGGCTGTTCGTCCCGACACAAGATCCAGAGTTTTTATTGTACAGTTTCTCATGTCTACAATTAAAATTTACAATAGAGAATGGTATAGAACCCAAAAACAAATGTACTGTAAAAACAACAAATTGTATCTTTAGATTCTTGTATAAAACAAACTCTCTTCTTGTCTTACGAGCAAAGCCATTAAACATAATCTACATTTTATAAAGAAGAACTATTATTATAATATATAAGACGTAACCAAAGCCAGTGACTCATCTGGGCGCATCCATTGTCTTCCAAAACAGAAGGAGCCATATATACAATATATATATATATATATATATATATATCATATATATATATATAAATTCCTTGAAGAATGAAAATAGTATTTTGAGTTTCAATATCTATGCCTCGTTGAGCAATCTCAATATTACAAATAAAAATAAAAACTGAATAAAATCCTAAATGCTGCTAGTAAGATCACTGGCAACCACCAAACTCCAGCTGGACAACTTGGCTTGACAAGCATTGCTAGAAAGGCTAAAAAGCTTTAAAGCATTAGAAAGCACCCTCTGGTTTAGGGTATCAACATTTCACCATTACAAAGGGAGATTATAGGACACCGATCATACAATTAAAATACAGAAGAACTCTTTAGCTCCCTTTGGTATTTAAATCGTTGAACAAGATGTAACGTACTGTTGTAAAATTCACTAATGTTGAATAGAAACTGAGACATGAATGTATATTTTGTGTGCTATCGTACTCATTGTTTGCTCTAATCATGTAATGTTTTTTGTGATGCACAATGCAAAACAAATTTCCTCACAGATAATAAAGATTATTCTTCTTCATTCTTATATTTCCGGTAGCGGACTGGAGAATTATATTTCTAAATATAGTAACGTATTAATTAACTTAAAATAGGTTTTTATCATTGTATTAAAATTACGGGCTAAAATAAAATGCCATTTTTATATAATAAGTATTACACTATATAAAGATACGGCTGTAAATGTGCAGTTCTTTTCCATTATATAATCTTTGTTTAAAAAAAAACATTTTGCCTGCTTTTTTTAAAATTTTACACTGGATAGTCTGAGAGAAAAAACTTCCCCAATAAAATTGGCAATCAACGAACCATGTCCGAAAGTGTACGCCATCAGTTGTTCAAAAAAGGAAATTGGAAGACCAAGGAACAGGTGGATGAAGTGAAATCTTGCCCACATTTCGTTACGCCTAACACCTAGCTACAAATCGTCTGCTATATCGTCTGCTGTATCGTCTGTCATATCGTCTGCTATATCGTCTGCTATATCGTCTGCCATATCGTCTGCTATATCGTCTGCCATATCGTCTGCTATATCGTCTGCCATATCGTCTGCCATATCGTCTGCTATATCGTCTGCCATATCGTCTGGTATATCGTCTGCTATATCGTCTGCTATATCGTCTGCCATATCGTCTGCTATATCGTCTGCTATATCGTCTGCTATATCGTCTGCCATATCGTCTGCCATATCGTCTGCTATATCGTCTGCCATATCGTCTGCTATATCGTCTGCCATATCGTCTGCTATATCGTCTGCTATATCATCTGCCACGTCTCTCTGATTAAAAAAAATACGAACAAAAAGTGGGAAATCAATAATCAATACTTATTGCCAAGAGATCAGTTACAACACGTTTCAACGCTAACAGTGATTGATTTATAATTCAGGGATTAGCCTTGACCAATATTTGTATATGTTTGGACAGACCGGTCAGCGGACGTATTTAAAAATAATTGTTAACTTTTAATTATCAGAGAAACTTTTTAAAAATCGGTTAAAGGAAACAAGATGGTCGGATTATAATTAGTTTACTTTATAGTGGCATTGAATTCTGTGTTTGTTGAGTAGAACTATAGGCTATTATGAGATTAAGAAAGTACTTTTTATGTGACAAATTTTGCAGATCGAAACTAGATTGGCGTGGTTCAGTTAAATTCTAAACTTATACTTAATATTCGGAATCCAAGACAACGCCTTATAATTGTTAATGCCAGTCACATCGTAAAGAAATTAGAAACAGGATTAATACAGCAAATGGACCCCACGATGACCTACTAACAAAAAAGAAAAAAGCAAGTTTAAACTCTAAGGCCAGATCACCAGGTCCTAACATTATCAGGAAAAAGAAGAAGAGGCAGACAGAGAAAGCGATGGGAAGAGAACATTTAAAATAATGTGCAGGATTGTCGTTAATAGAAATTCTATCCGAGGCAAAAGTCAGAGAGGAATGGAGTCAGACGGTCAACAGATCTTGTGTGGTGCCCCAAACAGACTAAAGAATAGGTGAAGGTGATCTTGTGCTTTCTAGACGTACCTACTATGTTAATGAGACCAAACATGAGACCCTCATCAGACAGTATAGTCAGGTAACTTGCGTCTTTATTACCTGCTGGACCGCTGGAGCACGTGACCAGGTGAAAGACTGATGCTATATCCCCTGCGAAGTAAAAGCAAATGTTTGAATCAATCTTGATAAAGAGATACACATGTTAATAGTTCATTTAACAGGGGCGTTGTTAGGGTGGGGAGGAAGGATGAGGAAAAAGTTGGAAATCCCCCGGGCCCCCACTCATCCCCCAAATTAGTGTTTTTTTTTTTATTAAATATTACGCTAAATGCAGGTGCCTCCAAAGAGGTCAAGCCCCCCCCCCCGGGCCCCCAAATGATTAAAATCTAGCTACGCCCCTGTCATTTAAAGTGCAGAGTGATGAAACAATTTTAATTTGAAATTAAATTTAAAGTTGATAATAGTTGACACATTAATTATCTCTCTTCCCTCCCCCCTCTCTCTTTTCATGTCTCTTTTTCTCCTTCATCTTTACTTTAAATTCATCTCTCTTTCTCTCTCTCTCTCTCCGAGACCAGTCTTTATAGAAGGTCTCCAACGCTCAACACTGACCTGTGATGTCGCAACCTGTGGGCGGTTTAAACCAATAGCTCGTTGTCACATCACAGGTCCGACGTCACTGCCCACATGTTGTGACGTCACAGGTCAGTGTTGAGACCTTCTCTAACGATTGGCATCTCTCTCTCTCTTATATTCCCAGACAGTCTCATCCCTACCTCTGTCTTATTCTGCTTTCCACAACTTTTTCTCCATTCTCTCTCTTTGTGTCTTTAATATAATAATAATAATAATAATCTCATAATTTAAAAAAAAACTGAGCTGGAAAAACAACGAAAATATGGGAACCTTGGTTTGGAGATTAAGCGTTTATGGAAACTATCTAAAACAGCAATACACACCACATTGTTGTATTAACCGAGGGGATAATAACAACTTACCTCACAGATACCTTCAAGGCCCTTGGCATTCCTACACCACTCACACAGACAGTCACACTGCTACCTAAAGCGTTCTTGTCTGACTCAAGCACACCACACACACACACACAGTCACACTGCTACCTAAAGGGTTCTTGTCTGACTCAAGCACCCCACACTCCCACACTTATTCAGACTCACTGCTACCTAAAGGGTTCCCCAGATCCGAGTCATCCTCAAACACTTTGAACATGAGCGTCACCAGCAGGATGTAGATGATGGCGGTGTTGAAGTAGCAGACGTAGAACGTGGCCCCCAGTCCACCGATCAAGGTGTATCCGCCTATAATGGCAGCGATTAGGGTGGTAGCGTACTCCACGCTGATGTACTTGACCAGAGATGTTATCACGGCCGAGCCTCCTGGAGAATTGAGAAACATCGTGTGGTTTCAGTTCTATAAATATCACACTTGAATCTCTTCCAAAAGATTTGTCAAGCAATGTAAGGACAAAAAGAGCAGACCGGCTCAAACTAACTTCGAGAATATTTAAACTAATGACATTGTATTTATACAAATTAAATGAATTTTAATGATTAATGATTATTTCGATTCCCTATTTCTACTTTAAAGATTTTGTGTGTGTGTGTGTACCCTATAAAAAATAAAAACAAAGCATTAGGATTTATTAAAAGAAATTTCTATAAATCAAATAAGAACTTAAATCTAAAATGTTATTTAACCTTGGTTAGGCCAATAATAGAATATACATACTCTGTTTGGGACCCCTCAACTCAAGAAAACATTAAAAAACTGGAACAGACACAAAATAGAGCAGTGAGACTCATAAGAAACGAATATTCCCATTTGACTAGAGTAACACCTTTAGTAAAATCACTAAATTTAGAAAGCCTTCAGGACAGAAGACTCAAAAGTAAAGTAGCAATTATACATAAAACACTGAACCATAATCTTCAAATACAAAAACAAAATTTAATAAAATACTCTGAAAGACACAAAGATAAAGGCATATACCTCGTCCCATATGCTAGGACAAATTTGTACAAATACTCCTTCTTCCCTAGTGCTATTCCTGCATGGAATGGGTTGCCTGAGCTAGCCAGGAAAACCAGTGACTTGGCAGAATTTAAGTCATTGGTTAATATGCATGACTAAATGCATGACGCGTAGGACGTTATCATCTTCTTTTTTGAAGTAACGTCTGTATTATATAAGATAAGATTATATAAGATTTTGTGAGTGTGTGTGTAGCCAATAAAATAAAAACGATATAAGGCGTGTCATTTATAATAAATACTTTCTAGCTGAGTTATTGTGGCTGTCGCGCTGCACTTTCGTTCAGACTTGTCGATGGTCCCGGGTTCATACCCTGCCCACTGCCATCCCCCGCAGTCCTTCGGGAGGTTTGGACTAGGAAGTAAATTATCTTCAACTCTGAAGGAACATCCGAAACAGTAAAGACATTTACGAAACAGAAAAGAGAAATAAAAAAAAAGTTATAAGCTGGGACATTTCTAAGAAATACTTTCCAGCTGGGTTATTCTAGGAAAGTTTTATGAAAAACTTAACACTGTCAAGGACGTCCAATTTAGCTCCCATCTTTCCAAATAAATACTTTAAAAAAGAAGCTACATACGAACAAGATTAGAAAATTTGATTCAGCAGTTGTAAAAAAAAATATAAAAAAAAAAATCATTATATGCTTTAAAAAGAAAAGGTAGCTAAATGATTAGTGTAAAAATATTTTTTAAATTTCTGTTCTGCTTTTAAAAGGCTTCGAGCCTTCACTGAGTTTGTTGATAGAGCTAAATACATTCAGTTGTGTTTACTTCTTCTTCTTATTCTAGCCAGCTTTTTGCTGCTAAGCTGTCAGCTCATTTTCTCTTCTAGCTTCTAGGATCTAAACGGGACGGACGGACAGACGGACAGACAGGCCACACAAAACTAAAAAATCACAAAATAATAACGGATAATTAGTCTTTTTTGTTCTTCACGTACTTCCCCCTCTATTCAAGTCATAACTTTATGGAGGATTATGAACGCTGATCTGAAAAACAGTGTACTAGATTTAAACATTCTCTTAACCAGGATTCTTTCTCGGGGAGAAGTGGGGTAGCGTGTGGGATTGACAAACCTTTCATTATTTTTAATACAAGATTCATTATCTTTTAAGCGAAAAACAATCGTTTTATTTATGGCTGGTACAAAAGATTGTCTTTTAAAAAAAAATATTTTTATTTATTTTTTCTTATTTTACAATCGCTCTCCAAACATTGTTTAAAAAAAATGTAAGATCAATTAGTTCAACGAAACAAGAGGTAGTGCTAATGGAAACACTTCTAGTTAGCGCTCTTGCACTGTAGGGTTGACCGTAGTGTTTTCCCTGTTAATGAACCTCGTTTTAGTGCAGCTTCTAGTCCTACTGTAAAGAGATTCTCAAATGTTTTTTTCACGACTTTTTCGAACTAAAGAAAATGAATGAAGTTTCAATAGAATAACTTCAATCTTCAATCTTCTTACAGGCAATGAGACAATCATTCACTTTCAGATTGTATGAAACTCAACAAGTGTCTTTTATTCTTTACCAGAGCAAAAAGAAGGGGGCGCGGTGATTGACTGGTTAAGCACTTGGATTTCGAACCTGGGGTCCTGGGTTCGAATCTCGGTGAATACTGGGATTCTAAATTTCGGAATTTTTAGGGCGCCCCTGAGTCCGGACAACTCTGATGGGCTGCTGAATTTAGTTGGGGAAAAATAAAGGTGGTTGGTCGTTGTGCTGGCTACATGACACGCTGCTTGTTAACCGTGGGCCACAGAAACAGATGACCTTTACATCTTCTGCCCTATGGATCGCAAGGTTTAAAAGGGGAACTTGACTGTTATGTTTTTTTTTTTAGTGAACGAAACAGTTAAACTGTAAAGTGTAAATACTTTGACAGGGTAATAACAAAATATCAACTCCATCTAATTAAAGAACAGTAATTTCATTTGAATGACAGCGGTGGTAAAACATTTGACTTACAAGTCAAACGGTCTAGCGTTTAAATCTCGATTAGGACTTACAATTTTCGATTTCGTAATTTTTTCAGATTTTGTTGGGTCTCCTCGGCATTGTTGGATTCTGATGACAAATAAAGTAAACAGAGAGTTTGGCGTCATCTATATTTTGCCGTACATATGGCAGACGAAAGGTCAGAGGTTGTAGGGTAATTTAAAAAAAAAAAAGTAAAAGTAAAGTTTCCCTTTCAGACCTTGTGCCTTGTGGTCTATAGGGCGGATGATGTAAAGGTCATCTGTTTCTGTGGCCTACGGTTAACAAGGGTGTCATGTGGCCAGCACAACGACCAACCGCCTTTACTTTTCCCTAGCTAATGTCAGGTACCCATTAGAGCTGGGTGGACTCAGCCCGAAGATCCCGAAATTAAAAATCCCAGTCTTCACCAGGATTCGAACCCCGGTCCCCGGTTCGGAAGCTAAGCGCTCTTCAGCTCAGCCACCCCGCCTCCTAAGGTAATTTTACTGTTTTAAAATTACTTTTAAAAAATAGGTGGAATGGAATTTTTCCGTCTACAATGGACCTCATTCACCAATTGTAAACAAACAACATTTAGCCACGTGATAATATTGATAAAACAATGAAAAAAAAAACGTATAACATGACAGCCTTAATGGATTGCTGAATTTGTGTAGAAGAGATAGAGAACCACGTGACAAAATAGTGTTAGCTTACGATTGGTGAATGAGGTCCATAACGTCATCAAGGATTGAAGAACGCAATATACACTTACATGCGACTTACATAATTTCATACAGACGTTTTTGATCTTCTTATCTTATAAATTACAGACGCTACTTCAGAAAAGAAGATAATAACGTCCTATGCATTTCATGTAGCAATCTAGTATGTTAATCAATGACGTAAACTCTGCTAATTCATTGTTTTGTTCTGGCTGATTCAGGCAACCCAATCCATGCTCTAATGGCACTACATAAGAAGGAGAAATTGTAAGCATTCGTCCTAGCTTATGGAATTAGAAATTAGCCTTTATCTTTGTGTCTTTCTGAGTATGTTATTAAGTTTTGTATTTGTATTTACAAATTTTGGTTCAGTGTTTATGTATTATTGCTACTTTACTTTTTAGAGTTCTGTCCTGAAGAGTGTCTAACTTTAGTGATTTCATGACATATACAGACTTACAGTCAGATATGTATCATTCCAGGTACCATTTTTTTCTCTCTCAGACTCTATTGGTGGCTTGAATCCCTGCTAAGACTAGGATTATGAATATCGGGATTTTAAGGGTGCCTTTAAGTCAGTGGCTTAGCTAGGATAGGGGAGGAGGTGGGAGAATTTGAAAATCCCCCCTGGGCCCCACTTGAGGTGTGCCCCAAATCAGTGCTTTTTATATTAACTCTTCTCTCGTAATTATTTACCACATTGAGGTGGAATCAACGTTGATATCGTCAGTTAGGAGAGAAAGAGTTAAATATGAAGTATTTTGCAAAATGCAGGGGCCCCCCAAAAAGCTAAGCCCCCTCGGGCCCCCAAACTATGAAAAAAATTCCTAGCTACGCCCTTGCTTTAATTCCGCCCACCTCTATTGAGTAACTAACATTAGTGTATCTGTGTGTGTCCGTGTCTGTGTGTGGGTAAACGCGGTTGGTCTTTGTGACATAATATCATCGTTAACCGTGAACACATGAACAGATGACCTATACACCATCTGCCCCTAGGTCTGAAAGGTGTACTTCACTTTAGACCACCTGAACAGATGACCTATACACCATCTGCCCCTAGGTCAGTAAGGTGTACTTCACTTAAGACCACCTGAACAGATGACCTATACACCATCTGCCCCTAGGTCAGTAAGGTGTACTTCACTTTAGACCACCTGAACAGATGACCTATACACCATCTGCCCCTAGGTCAGTAAGGTGTACTTCACTTTAGACCACCTGAACAGATGACCTATACACCATCTGCCCCTAGGTCAGTAAGGTGTACTTCACTTTAGACCACCTGAACAGATGACCTATACACCATCTGCCCCTAGGTCAGTAAGGTGTACTTCACTTTAGACCACCTGAACAGATGACCTATACACCATCTGCCCCTAGGTCAGTAAGGTGTACTTCACTTTAGACCACCTGAACAGATGACCTATACACCATCTGCCCCTAGGTCAGTAAGGTGTACTTCACTTTAGACCACCTGAACAGATGACCTATACACCATCTGCCCCTAGGTCAGTAAGGTGTACTTCACTTTAGACCACCTGAACAGATGACCTATACACCATCTGCCCCTAGGTCAGTAAGGTGTACTTCACTTTAGACCATCTGAACAGATGACCTATACACCATCTGCCCCTAGGTCTGTAGTGTGTACTTCACTTTAGACCACCTGAACAGATGACCTATACACCATCTGCCCCTAGGTCAGTAAGGTTTACTTCACTTTAGACCACCTGAACAGATGACCTATACACCATCTGCCCCTAGGTCTGTATCTAGTATCTAGAAAGGTGTACTACACTTTATATTTACTTCAAAAAGTCGATACTACTGTCTTAACCAATACATTTGCAATGTCACGAGGTCTCTCAGCGAGTGGTTAGTTTGAACTAGCGAACTTAACACACTGACCTGTCAGGCAGCCATTCGGCAGACATGTTTCGGGCCACAGGCCCCAAGTTTTAAACTGACAATTATTCTTACCTAACATCAGCATAGCGGTCACTATTACATTGGTGGCCAGTGCGAAGATGCAGAAGACTATGTGGGTTGACTTCCCGAAGCGGGCCCTGATGACCTGGAGAAAAGTTTTAGCCCCAGGGGCCCTGGTCTTCAGTTGAACTGCCAGCATGGAGAATAATAGAATCTGAAATAACAGTAGGTTCAAAGGTTACACGTTTAAACGCATTGGAACGGGAAGTCTTTTTCTCCTTTTGGGGTGTATTGATTTGGAGATATTTGGAGATATATCTTGTCAAAACATTTCATTGATCATAAGAAAAAAACTAAAGGGAGATAATCTTTCATATATATGATCGGGCAAATAAAATCATAAAAACATGGCTGATGAATGTCACGTGATTATATGAAACTATTACAACTAATGAGAATCATGGGGAGTTAATTAAAAAAATGATAGTTGTTAAGACTAACCTGTATTGTCGCCCCTGAAGCGTACCAAAACGAGCCGCTTATTCCATACTAGAAAAAAAAAAAAAAGGGAAAGAAATTTAAATGCAGAAATATTACAACGTTGTGGGTGGGTACTAACTAGAAGTAAAGAATTAAATTATTACAAGTGGAAGCAGAATGGGGCTAACATGCAAGACGAGATACACTCATGTATACTCCTATGATATAATTAACTTCTATTATAAGGAACGTCTGTAGCTTATAAGATAGGACGAAGAAATACTTTAGTAACGCTATTCAGACTTCTGCTAAGAAGACACCCCACATTACTCACACTAAACACTGTGGACACTTGCAGTGAGATTAAATTCTTGCAATCATCCTCAGACAAAAAAAAAATGCATCTGTGCAGTACCGGACACTCCCTTAACAAATGGTCAATCATTTCCTCGTCCAGGTGTTGTCCACGCCAATCAAGGTTTTTCTTTACATTGGCGAAATGCTCCGACCGGGCTTATGTCCTGTTCTTAATTGAGAAATCATTGCCTATTTTCGGACTAATATATTAAAAGAGGAACTGTGGCAAAGAACAAAGCAGCAGACTATTGAAGTAGATATCCTTCAGAGACGCTGGAGATGGATAGGTCACACCCTTCGCTGCCTGGTCGTGCGGTTTGCGCGCTGGACTGTCGTTCGGATTTATCGACGGTCGAGGGCTCAAACCCTGCCCGCTCCCATCCCCCGTCGTCCTGCGGGAGGTTTGGACTAGGAAGTAAACTATCTTCAACTCTGAAGGAACATCCGAAACATGTAAAACATTTTACAAACAGACATTTTCGCAAGCCTGCATCCAACATAACAAAGCAAGCCCTAACCTGTAACCCCCTAAGGAAATAGGAAGATGGGGACGGCCCAGGAATACATGGCGCCGCGATATGGAAGCAGATGCCAAGCAGATGGGCAAGACATGGTGACAGTTGGACTTACTCACCCAGAACCGAGGATGCCTGGAGGAAGCTGGTTGGTAGTCTATGCCCCGGGCAGAGATGATGAGATGAGATGATATTAAAAGACTTCTTGGTCTACGAGCCTTTTTTTTTCAGATTATACTTTCACTTACACCAACACACAAGACAAACAGGTTAACGCATCCACGTCCAGACCATATAATACTGTTGAGCAGTCAAGTTTATTGAGAAGTTGTATATAGGTCATGATCATTTACACTGCTCATTGTTATATTCCCACTGGAGTTCATCAATTATAAATTTATAGTTTTTAATTAAGGTTAACACCGTTCAGAAATTGTGCAGACTTGACGATCATTGGGTTGACCATTTTTTTTCGTTGTAGACACGATCGAGGTCCTTGATATTGGGATTCTTTCAAAAGGAAACTGTCTTTAGTTTCTATGGAAGATCAAAGGGTTCCAAGAAACATTAATGTTTTTGTTAGGGAGTTCCAGCCGAAAGGCATGAGTTCCTTTAGTAACAGTTTTTATATGTACATCACTCAATCATTATCACTGAACCTACTAGCAGTGTAGGGAGTTTAATATCGAATTCTTGTTACATTGAACTCACGAAACATTTTTTTCAATGTGTGTACTTAAATTAAATTTTGTTGTTTATAATGTGGTTCTCAAACATAAAATACATTATTCAAACCATTTAACGAAGCTAATAAGATAATTCCTTCATATTTAGTAATGAAAATGGATGCATGTTGTTTTTTTTCTGTACGTATGACCAGAGATTGTTGGTCTTTCTTATTTCAATTATTGTAGACGAGATAAGAACTGACAAATAAAAAGCGTGAAACCAATAACTAAGATATGTTTTATATAAGGATTCGAATCCGGGACCCCTGAATTCGGAAGCTAAGCGTTTGGCCACTCAGCCACCGCGCCTCCTTATTAAATCATAACTTTTTCTTCTTTTCCTTGACTTTCTCTTTTCCTTTATATTTTCTCTCCTCTTCTGTAACTTTATTCCTTTACTTTTCGTGAACACCCTCTTTATAAGTCTGTCACATTCTGTCACATTCTGTCACACTCTGTCACACTCTATCACACTCTCACATTCTGACACATTCTGACACATTCTGTCACATTCTGTCACACTCTGCCACACTCTGTCACATTCTGTCGCACTCTGTCACACTCTGTCACACTCTGACACAATCTGACACAATCTGACACATTCTGTCACATTCTGTCACACTCTGTCACATTCTGTCACACTCTGTCACACGCTGTCACATTCTGTCAAAATCTGTCACACTCTGTCACATTCTGTCATATTCTGTCACACTCTGTCACATTCTGTCATATTCTGTCACACTCTGTCACACTCTGTCACACTCTGTCACACTCTGTCACACTCTGCCACATTCTGTCACATTCATACCTACCAACTTTCTCATCCAATGTGCCCATTTCACACTTATGCCATCTCCACCCCCCACCATCTCTCCCTCTCTCCCCATTCATTTCCCTCCCCCTCTCACCTCCCTACTCATTCCCTGTGTGTGTATAGAAAACAAACTTGTCAACAGAGAGGATGCTACCATTCAGTCTAGAACAAAGACTAGAAAGCAATCGCTGCAGCAGCTATGCAAATAACAAGAAGCGAATCCAACAACTTGGAAACAAAAATCAATAGCTTCTAGTTGTAGCATTATTAGAGAGTTCCAGCGTTGTCATGTAGTCTTGAAGTGCTACGAGTTCCATACATTGACAAATACAGTTTTAATGCATATCTGACATGTGACGAAAAATTATGAATGAGTGATTGTCACTTCTAACATCATCATCATTATTAGAGCCATCAATATCGTTATCAAAGTCATCATCCTCACCACATACCCACGCTATCAGCATCAATGTCTTTATCATCATCTTTATCTTTAGTAACATCAACGCTATCAGCATCAATGTCTTAACCATCATCATCAACTTCATCATCATTAACATTAAAGCTATCAGCATCAATGTCTTAGCCATCATCATCATGTTTATCATTAGTAACATCAACGCTATCAGCATCAATGTCTTTATCATCATCTTCATCTTCATCATCATTAACAACAACACTATCAACATCAATGTCTTAACCATCATCATCAACTTCATCATCATTAACATTAAAGCTATCAGCATCAATGTCTTAGCCATCATCATCATGTTTATCATTAGTAACATCAACGCTATCAGCATCAATGTCTTTATCATCATCTTCATCTTCATCATCATTAACAACAACACTATCAACATCAATGTCTTAGCTATCATCTTCATCTTCATCATCATTAACATCAACGCTATCAGCATCAATGTCTTTATCATCATCTTCATCTTCATCATTATTAACATTAACGCTATCAGCATCAATGTCTTAGCCATCATCATCAACTTCATCATCATTAACATTAAAGCTATCAGCATCAATGTCTTAGCCATCATCATCATGTTTATCATTAGTAACATCAACGCTATCAGCATCAATGTCTTTATCATCATCTTCATCTTCATCATCATTAACAACAACACTATCAACATCAATGTCTTAGCTATCATCTTCATCTTCATCATCATTAACATCAACGCTATCAGCATCAATGTCTTTATCATCATCTTCATCTTCATCATCATTAACAACAACACTATCAACATCAATGTCTTAGCCATCATCTTCATCTTCATCATCATTAACATCAACGCTATCAGCATCAATGTCTTTATCATCATCTTCATCTTCATCATCATTAACATTAACGCTATCAGCATCAATGTCTTAGCCATCATCTTCATCTTCATCATCATTAACATTAACGCTATCAGCATCAATGTCTTTATCATCATCTTCATCTTTATCATCATTAACAACAACACTATCAACATCAATGTCGTTATGATCATCACCTTCATTATCATCATCACCATCGTCGACAATAATTAATAATTAACATCTTCGTCACCACTATCATTGTTTTTCTGTAATAATTGTCATCATACCTAGAAGTGTCTCTACCTTCAATAATGTAGCAGTTGGTAATTTTGATATTGTGACAATATTCAAAAGTCTATGGAGCATCTCTATAGTTTCTTGGTTTTCTTGGATTAAAGGGTCCGAAACAGATTATCCCAATTCTAATAGTAATCTGACCAAGCCAAGGCTAAATAGCAGTTTACTTTTATGTACTTTTATATTTGCAAACATTTATTTAAAAACAAAGCGTCATCAAATTTGAGTTTTTAAAATTAATTATTTCATCAATATAGTAGCGAATGCAGTACTTTCAAGATCTGATTATTATTCATCTTGGAAATTTGAGTTTATAATTTGTGTAACTTGTCTATGGTCAATAGGTTTTACTCTGTATGAAAAGGCGTGCTCCTATTTGATTTCCATTATTCTAGCTCAAGCAATTCTGTATGTAAAATATCTTTATATATAATTAACTAATTTTAGTACAGTACAGTTATTAACTATCACTATTATGTAAGTAAATATATTGTGTAAGTCTTCTTATAAAACACATTAAAAACGTCAGGTATAAATGATTTAAGCTTAGAATCAATACCTTTGATGTGATTTTTTTTAAAATCATCACAGCATTATATAGTCATAGTGAAAGAGTTTTATCGATGTTTTGAAACGTGATTTGATGTCTTCTATTTAATACCATTTTTTTAAGTAAATCTATTAGAGTGATACGCCTGGATGGTTTCTAGAATGTAGGTTAAATGTTTTCACTTGACCTACTTAGACTTCGAAACTATTTCACGCGACATTAAACAGTGCAATTAGTGCTATGAAAAAAATACTATGGTGAGGGCAAGACTTAAACGATAGAAAATATTAACAGATATAGTGCTATAGTTTAGGATGTACACATTTATGTAAATATATGTTAACTCTATTAAATGTAACAAGTACCTATATGCACCTGCAGATCTGGGAGAGGAAGTCGGTAAACGGCCATTAGTCGATTGACCTTCCATGGGTTAGTTCAGGCGGTGCAGCTACACATTTGTGTAAACAGTTAGTTCTTATTTTCAAGAACATATGCTACTTATATTGGGAAATGATTGACAGCCCCCCCACCCGACTCTACCACGAACAAAAAAGTAATAGTAACAGTATCACTGGTGGGTCGGGGGGATACTATTTTTACTTATTTGTTACAAATCATAGGTTACTAAATGAAAATTTCAATTCTATTCATTTTATCTTCAGCGTTCCTAAAACGCCTAAACAGTATTTACATTCATTATAGAGTTACAGATTTAAGTGAAAGGCATACACTAACCCTTACTAACAGTAACAATAATTGAACATATGATATAAAGTATCTATTATGTATATAAACCTTCTCACTACTTAAAAAAAAAAAAAAGAGATTAAATTTTTTAAACCGCTTAAAAAATTAAATAGATAATTTGGAATGCAGTAGAAACGAATGTCTTAGATACTAACCAACATATGTTGCTCTAGGGTAAATGAGAACAATGGAACTCATACTAAATTCATCTTTATAATGGCTGCCTGGTCGTGCGGTTTGCGCGCTGGGCTGTCATTCAGATTTATCGATGTACCCGGGTTCAAAACCTGCCCGTCGTCCTTCGGGAGGTTTGGACTAGGAAGTAAATTATCTTCAACTCTGAAGGAACATCCGAAACATGTCAAACATTTTACAAAACATAAGTGTTGTGGTATGACGCATTCTGTAAGATCTGCCCAGAGAGAAAGCTAACGATTGGTTGGTTGCTATGCAGTGTGAATGATGCAAGATAAGCGTCAATGTCGTAATACATGTTACGTACGAGAGAGAGACGAGTCGAGAACGCCAGAGTGAAAAGACGTGTTTTTCTAGTGAGTTAGACTTTGTTCAGAATACCATTTTATATTATGACTAAAAATCTACTACATTTGTTTCATTTAATTTCAAGTTAAATTTGTCGATATTGTAATAAAAAGTTATATTTTGTTTCGTTCTCAAAGAAGTTATTCAAGGTATTTCAAGTTTTTATAACTTAAAGTATAATACGCCTGCATCGGTCTCGTTATCGTCTGGTGCTACAAGTCAATGGCCATCAACAATTAGTCTAAAATCTTTTATAGTTTTCCTATCACTGAAGAGTTCTTGTTCATGCACTCATCCACACGTGGATATGAATTAGCCACGACCACTTGATAATTAATTTGTAATTTAGAAAGTAAAATATTTCATTGTTGTTTATTAAAAAGTATAAATGGTTTGATTTCTGTTTGCCTTCCCATTCTGTGCAAATATAAACGGTTGTTATTCCTATAATGTCTGTTATTTGATAGTCTTCGTAAAAAATATTACAATATTTGTTATTAGACCGTAATTATTTAAGGTATTTCTGTTTAAAATAATTCCCGTTTGAGATCCGCTGGTCTACTAAACGAAATTGCACATACAGCCCCGAGGCAATGTTTCTGCTCTATCTGGCAGCTCATTGTTTGGTCTCGTTTAGTATTGGTCGTCTGCTACTGAATTTTTTATAGTTGTTCTCTTAACGTAGTGATCTGTAGTGGTGTCCCCTTGCTTTGATCTGAGGATCACCTCAGCTGCGGAGATAGATGCATAAAAGAAGAAGAAAAAAAAAAAAAAGAAGCTTGGGTGAAATCCAATGGGATGGCAGAAGTAGAGCGCGTGACACTGGAAAGGGAATCACGTGGACAATTAGGGAGCGTAGAAATTGTGAAGCGAGTTTTGAAATGTATTGAACTTCCATCTTATGTTTGGATTTCCCCGATACATAGAAAGTATAAATTATACATTATTGATGACAAAAAGGTTAGGATGATATACAGGCTGAAAGATCGTCTGCTGTGAAATGTTGAGCTATATTCTAGCGGCCTCTGAAATATCAGGGGCGTAGTTGCCGCATTTTTTTTTTCACCATTGAATGGTCACGGGTCATGAGTGACTTCTCCTGACTATTTACTGGTATTGCAAATAAGGCGGTTCCACGCGTGGGTGAAAAAAAGAGGGGGTCGTTTGTTATCAAAAGTTGGTTATAATAAACATGTGCTATTGTAATACTACGGACGAATCTTATTCTAGGACTCATTAACGATAAGTCACACTTTTTTTTCCATCGGCGAGATTTTGGGGTTTCGAAGATCCCAAGAATGAAAAGTGAGTTTTTTTTACAACTCTTTTAAAAACTCATTCTGTCTGTCTGTCTGGTACAAATTTCGTACACGTTATGTCTCTCACTTCTCTTTCTCGGAGCAAGTTAAAATTTTGCACAATCGCTGATTCTTCCTAACAGAACATGAATAATAACAATTAATTAATTAATTAAATAGTAAAAATAAACTAATAGCGTTTGATATCGATAAAGGGAAATAAAGTAAAGTAAAGTTCCTCTTTCAGACGTTGTGGTCTATAGGGCAGATGATGTAAAGGTCATCTGTTTCTGTGCCGTCGGTTAACGAGGGTGTCATGTGACCAGCAC
Source organism: Biomphalaria glabrata (assembly GCF_947242115.1). Lineage (NCBI taxonomy): Eukaryota > Metazoa > Mollusca > Gastropoda > Planorbidae > Biomphalaria > Biomphalaria glabrata. The sequence goes on along the minus strand of NC_074723.1, from coordinate 2,381,399 downwards.
AACGACCAACCGCCTTTACTTTTCCCCAACTAACGTTAGGTACCCATTAGAGCTGGGTGGACTCAGAGGCGCCCGAAGATCCTGAAGTTAAAGATCCCAGTCTTCACCAGGATTCGAACCCCGGACCCCGGTACGGTAGCCAAGCGCTTTACCGCTCAGCCACCGCGCCTCCTATAAAGGGAAATAAAACTTACATTATTGGTATACACGGCTGTAAATATGGAGCTGTTAGAGAAGCTGTTTTTTTTATAATTTTTTTTTATAATTCGCTTGTTTCTTTATTTCAATCATGCTCGACTCCAGTAACCAGAGAGTATAGCGTTTTAAAACAATCCAGACACTTACCTTGGCCGCGACAGCAGACGACTGCAATAGAGTGGCTGCCCATGTCCACTGGGAGACTATGGTGGTAGCGGTCAGTCCAGCATTGACGTTGCCTCCAGCATCAAAGGAGGTGTCTACTTGGTCCTAAAGTGGGGAAAATAAAAACGAGGAACTTTGTATCACAATCACCGCAGCTTTTTAATAGTATTCTTATATTCTCCAGGAGTGGTCAAATAAATATTTATGTATTGATTTAAATTGCTATTTATAGTATGTTAATTATTTTTTATGCGTTGTTTTCAACCTTTCTAACCGTCTTTTAAGATTGACTTTTTGGGTTGTAGAAACGCTCGAGATGTAATGGCATAAATTTGTGTGTACTGTAACGGTAGGTAAAGTTCCCCTTTCAGATCTCTGGTCCACGTTAACTCTTTCTCCCAGTAATTATTTACCACATTCTGCTGAAATCAACGCTGGTATCGTCAGTTAGGAGAGAAAGAAGTAATAAAGGGTGTCAGGGGACAAGCACAACGACCAAACGACTTTTACTTTTTCCCAACTAATGTCAGGTGCCCACAGGGCCGACTTAGGCCACTGCAGCCTATGCGGTCGCCGTGGGCCCCGCGCTTTCATAGGCCCCGCGCTAATTCGAAGTGTACATTATTAAATTAAACCATTATAACGTATATAAAATAACAGGGTTTTCGCGACCTCCTGATTTTCCAGGGTCTCCAGGAAATCTCATGATAAGGTAAAATATACGATAAAGTCCTGGACTTTTTTTGAATGTATTCAAATGTCCTGAAGAAATGACATTTTGGGGTGCCAATAAATAAAAAGTGGCATTGCGACCTTTCATTTGATAAAAATTTATTGCAAAGACGAAATTAGGCCTATTTTCTAATTCCAAAAATAATAATTTTGACATTATGCTCATCCCTACCCAGACTAGGCCCCGCGTGATCCGTTTCGCATAGGGCCCCGCAAATGCTAGGGCCGGCCCTGGGTGCCCGAGTTGGGTGAACTCAGTGGCGCCATTGAAATCCCGAATCGCTTAGGTACAACATTAATATACTGTTACGATCTCTCCTAATCAGGCCTTCTGCGAACACTGCCCAACAACACAACACATCTAAAACATCAACTTGACAACAAGAGCTTCAAGTAACAAAGTGGCGGTTTCATTACAAATACATCGACAGCCAATTCAACACAATTGGCTACATCAAATTCAAATGCTTTCTTGTACTTAACAGAACTGCCTAACTTAACATTACTAGTCTCTCTAGCTCGTACAGCTACATTTTCGAGGACTCACAAGGTACCACAAGTCCTTACAGCTTTGCTGTCCTGGACTCAACTTTGTAGCACACAGTCCTTACTGCCTTGCTGTCCTGGACTCAACTTTGTAGCACACAGTCCTTACTGCCTTGCTGTCCTGGACTCAACTTTGTAGCACACAGTCCTTACTGCCTTGCTGTCCTGGACTCAACTTTGTAGCACACAGTCCTTACTGCCTTGCTGTCCTGGACTCAACTTTGTAGCACACAGTCCTTACTGCCTTGCTGTCCTGGACTCAACTTTGTAGCACACAGTCCTTACTGCCTTGCTGTCCTGGACTCAACTTTGTAGCACACAGTCCTTACTGCCTTGCTGTCCTGGACTCAACTTTGTAGCACACAGTCCTTACTGCCTTGCTGTCCTGGACTCAACTTTGTAGCACACAGTCCTTACTGCCTTGCTGTCCTGGACTCAACTTTGTAGCACACAGTCCTTACTGCCTTGCTGTCCTGGACTCAACTGTCTCTTGTTACACACTGTGCCTCTTCCGTGAAGGCTTTCGTTCACATGACCACAACATGGGTCATATTTGCGTGAACTAGCAGTACTGTCCCTTGTTCAACAGCCGTTGACCTGTTGACCCGTTGACCTGTGTGATTCGCCTTAGTCTCGTGTGTCAGTAGGTCACACACACACTTTAACCCTTTCAGTCCGCCACTAGGGTTATAACAATATCTTTGTTTGCATTTTATTATTTTCCTGGTAGTCTGAACCACTGAAAACTAAAATACCTGAGGAGAGTGGTCAACTATAGAGAATTGTTTAACATGTTTCAGATGTTTTACATGTTTCGGATGTTTTACATGTTTCAGATGTTTTTACATGTTTCAGATGTTTTTACATGTTTCAGGTGATTTACATGTTTCGGATGTTTTACATGTTTCGGATGTTTTACATGTTTCGGATGTTTTACATGTTTCGGATGTTTTAAATGTTTCGGATGTTTTAAATGTTCGGATGTTTTAAATGTTTCGCATGTTTTACATGTTTCACATGTTTTGGATGTTTTAAATGTTTCGGATGTTTTACATGTTTCGGATGTTTTAAATGTTTCGGATGTTTTAAATGTTTCGGATGTTTTACATGTTTCGGATGTTTTACATGTTTCAGATGTTTTTACATGTTTCGGATGTTTTACATGTTTCGGATGTTTTACATGTTTCGGATGTTTTACATGTTTCGGATGTTTTAAATGTTTCGGATGTTTTACATGTTTCGGATGTTTTAAATGTTTCGGATGTTTTACATGTTTCGGATGTTTTACATGTTTCGGATGTTTTACATATTTCGGATGTTTTAAATGTTTCGGATGTTTTACATGTTTCGGATGTTTTACATGTTTCGGATGTTTTAAATGTTTCGCATGTTTTACATGTTTCACATGTTTTGGATGTTTTAAATGTTTCGGATGTTTTACATGTTTCAGATGTTTTACATGTTTCGGATGTTTTAAATGTTTCACATGTTTCGGATGTTTTAAATGTTTCGGATGTTTTACATATTTCAGATGTTTTACATGTTTCAGATGTTTTACAAGTTTCAGATGTTTTACATGTTTCACATGTTTTACATGTTTCACATGTTTTAAATGTTTCGCATGTTTTACATGTTTCACATGTTTTGGATGTTTTAAATGTTTCGGATGTTTTACATATTTCAGATGTTTTACAAGTTTCAGATGTTTTACATGTTTCGGATGTTTTAAATGTTTCGGATGTTTCAAATGTTTCGGATGTTTTACATGTTTCGGAAGATTTACATGTTTCGGATGTTCCTTCAGAGTTGAAGATAATCTACTTCCTAGTTCAAACCTCCCGCACGACGACGGGAGACCGGAGCGGGCAGGGTATCAACCCGGGACCATCGTGACGACCGAACGACAGTCCAGCGTCCATACCGCAAGACTTACCAGCCCTCCGGCGGGTGTGGGGGGGGGGGAGGACAACATGGTTAAGGAAAATGTGGGTCTGAGGGAAATTTAGAGTCTATTTTTAGACTCAGACGTAGAAATGAGCTTCCGATGTTTGAGATTACGCCTTTAGCTCATTGAGATATTTTTTTAAATTAACTAAAACATTTTTAAAAATCTTTGAACGATTTAAATACAAACTCACACGCATGGAAGATAACTCATTCTGACAAACACACAATCATCAACTCACCCAGACGGGAGATAATTGTTGTATAAAGAAAACCACGAGTCTTACCAAAAAAAAAACCCAGAAAAAAAAAGGCTAACCTAGATTTTATCCACTGGGGAATTAGGAATGGTTATCAAACATAAACACACTCCAGGGCTTGGTCTACAGGCTCAGAGACACACACTACAATAAATCCAGTTTTTTTCATGACAAATATATTGTTGTCTTTCTTGGATTCTATTTCTCTGGCTCGGAGCTAAAACCATCCTTCCCATACCGTGAGATTTATGTAACATCCATTATGTATAACTCTAGTGACATTAGCAAACGCTGACGTATATAAACTGTATACATGTTCGTAAAAAAAACAAGTTCAGTCACAGAGATCTAGACGCATTAAATATGCATACACAATACACACACAACGCTTACAAAAAATATTTAAGATTTTTCACGAGAAACTAAACAGTGAAGGATGCAAAATTTCAATTTCACTGTGGCCAACTAGATAAATAGAAATTACAAGCATCGAACGGAAAAGTTTTAAAAATTTGATTCTGCAGTGCTAAACAGTGAACAAAATTGATCATGAACAGATATAAAAAAAAAAGGTCACCACCACTTCCTTTATTCTATACACCGAATACTCGAAAAAGATATCTATTTATAGCTTTTCTGTCCTAGATAAAAATCTCGAATAGAGACACATATACTCTCTTCTCGCCGTGTTGTTTATTGTGAAGGTTGTAACTCCAGATATTTAGTCTTACTAAACCTTTGAAGACCTATAAAATAACTTGATATAGAACTCTTGAACTATTTTTAAACAAAAATGAACTTACCTTTTCTTTGTCAAATAAAAATAGCTTTTAATTTCATTATAATTGGGTAAGTTATCGTTGCTAGATAGAGAGGTCTTCCCTCACAGACCTCGCAGATGATCTTAAGGACATCTGTTTCTTTGGACAACTAATAAAGAGCAGGGTGGCATGAGGATATCACACGACCAAACGCCTTTACTTTCCACAAATTAGGTCAGGCACCCATTAGAGTTAGGTGGACCCAGGGACGCCCTGAAATTCAAAATCCCAGTCTTCTCCGAGATTCAAATCCAGGACATTAGGTTCCGAAGCCAAGTGCTTAACCACTCAGTCACCGCGCCCTCTTATATACATATATATATATATATATATATATATATATATATATATATATATATATATATATATATATATATATATATATATATATATATATATATATATATGAAAAGTTTCCCCTCTCAGACATTACAGATGATCTTAAAAGATCCGACATTGATCGTTTAATGTTAGGGAAAAGACCTTGGCTATGTTTTATCACACTCACATCTGCAATATTCTAAGTTTTAATATCACTGCCTGGTATGGCAATCTGAACATTAAAAATAAAAATAAACTTCATAGAATCCTAAATGCTGCTGGTAAAATCATTAGCAAAAAACAAACCCCATTTGGGCAGCGGTTTGAGACAAACATCCATAAAAAAGCTAACAAGGTTCTAGAAATAAATGTTTTTAGAAAAACAAAAGTAGCCGTTGCAACAGAACTAAGAAAGATCTAAATTATCACATCAGCTTTTCAATACCTTTTCCACTTTTTTTTTTTGTAATCTAAGCGAAACGGACGGACAGAGAGACGTACTGACGGACAGACAGAATAAAACCAATAGCGGCTTTTTCCCTTTCCTGAGCTGCTAAAAATAGATAAGAAAAAAACGTCTGTTCGTGTTAATTAAATGCTGCCTTTTTAGTGTGTTTTCTCGTTGGTTGGCCAACACTACTGCCATTTTTATGAATCTTGGATTTTTTGTTTTTTTTTCATTAAGTTTTCAATTAGATGGCAAAACGCTTTTACGCTAATCAATTAGCGGAACATTCTCTAAACAAGATGAAAAAATTATTTATATATTACAGATGTTTCATGAATTGTAGTTGGCTAGCTATATGTATTTTATTTGACAAACAAACAAATTTTTAGAAGCGCACTTTTGATTAGAAAATTCTTTTTTGTCATATAATTTTTTAAAAAATTCTCTTTTTTTTTTCACTAAAAGCGCATGGCATACAAAGGGAATGTGGGTTAATTCATTAATATTGATACTTAATTACTGCCGACAATATAATATAAAAAAAAAAAAAAAAAAAATTAATACGTTTGTAGATCTATCTAATTAAATAGAAACACACACACAAACACACACACACTTGTACTACAGATTAGCTAATTAATGTCAGACTCACTAATGGAATATTAATTGGATTTAGGACCTTCAATTACATTCGATGGACATGTCCAGATACTAAAGGAATTCTTAATTACTGAAAATGTCATTTACTCTAGGGAAAAAAAAATTTATGGAGATTAATTGAAGCTTAGAAAAGTTAATTCAACAAGATTGAAAATTAAGAGGACTAATAGGTTGATATTCCTTTAGTAGATCTATACCAGGAGTATTTCCGATTCCCTGGTCAAGTGTTTGACCAGTGCTATGACCGGTTTGCTATTCTGTAAGATATATCATATACTGATCTTGGTTACCAGGAAATGTGGGGTCAGCGGTGAGGCTGTACTGACATGACTTTAGCCAGCGTGATATGCGCGCTGGCTGTCGTCCGCCGGTCAAGATGGTCCCTGGTTTCTATCCTTGCCCTCCACCATACGAGGCTGTCCTGCAGGAGGTTTGGGCTAGGATGTATCAACATCTTTTTTAACACTCGAAACATGTCGTCTGCTATATCTAGTGACGTCATCACCCCCCCCCCCCCTGAAAGCACTCAGCTCGCGCTGTGACATCCTGTCATTTGTAAGCCACCATGAACTATTGCTCCGTGCTGCGATTGATCCCTTTTAGCAAGATCCAGGTATCTGGCAATGTGTTCTATATTGCCTACGTACAGGGCGAGACCCCCGCATGTACCAGTAGTGACATCTAAGCAACACACGTCCAGATGTGCTACTTCCGGTTAGACCTCATACATTTTCTCACAACCAGACTCGAATCAATCTTGCTTTCTGTACAATAATTACCTTATAGGGTCTAGAAAAGTGTGCTGTCCAAGATAACGATATTGACTTGAAATGACTTAATAAGATATTTTTTTAGTTTAATAATCTCTAAATACCTATCGGAATAGTAAGGATAGAGTTACGCACTCTTGTCAAGAGGGCTGCTTATTGTATTCAGTTATCAAAGACGAATTAATTTTTTTTATATTAAAATCTAATCCAAATTAATGAAAAAGAATCAAATCTAAAACAAAACCCAATAAAATACAGAGAAAAACACAAAGATAAAGGCACTTTTCTCGTTCCATATGCTAGGACAAATTAGTACAAATGCTCCTTCTTCCCTAGTGTTATTAGAGCATAGAATGGGTTGCTTGAGCCAGCCAACAAAGATCACTGACTTGGCAGAATTTAAGTCATTGGTTAACGTGCATGACTAGATTGACCTAGGAACACGCATAGGACGTAATCATCTTCTTTTCGGAAGTAACGTCTGTATTTTATAAGATAAGATGCCTCCTATTTCAATCAGGGCTCCTTTGCCGGGTTGACTCTGGTGTCGTATTTACTAACGCCCTTCTTATAAACATGAGGCGCGGTGGCTGAGCGGTAAAGCGCTTGGCTTCCGAACCGGGGACCGGGATTCGAATCCTGGTGAAAACTGGGATTTTTCATTTCGGGATCTTCGGGCGCCTCCGAGTCCACCCAGCTCTAATGGGTACCTGACATTGGTTAGGGAAAAGTAAAGGCGGTTGGTCGTTGTGCTGGCCACATGACACCCTAGTTAACCTGAGCCAAAGAATCAGATGACCTTTACATCATCTGCCCTATAGACCACAAGGTCTGAAAGGGGAGCTCTACTTTTTATAAACAGGTATCTGATTGTGAAGGGAAAACAAAAAGTTTAATTTCCTCAAAACATGGAGGCTAAGCTACGAATCAAAGCAGAAACTCATCAGCGAAAACTACAAAGAGAATGTCAAGAGCCAAGGGAGATCATCAATGTTTCATTATCGAGCAGACGATACGCGTAAGTGCAAAAAGGTGAAACAAAATGGTCATGATATGGGGAAACAGAATCAAAGAAGAGGAAAGTTATGATAATTATTTGAGAACTTTCCTAATTTAATCATAAAAATTGAGGAGATAAGATAATCTATGTTACTTATCTTTTTATTTACTTAGAAAAAGGAGATTGTAATGGATGCTCTAACAATAGTTAAGTGGTATGACTAAGTTACAAGTAATAAGTCTTCTGTTGCTTCTCTGATTTCACAAACTTTAAATTAATCCCATTTACAGTAAATTAGAGTACTACATAATTCTGTCAAAGTTTTCAATGCCAATCAACTGCTGAAAATTTTGTGATATATTTCTAAAATATTTCTACAGTTGCCATCAAACTTCCTATAGTTGGTAATAGTCACCTTTGATGTTTATATAGATCTGAACGAATGCAAACGCTGGGACTAAACATACGGGTTTCTATGTGTGACATTCTGTCAAACTGGCCACGTTTTCTCCCTGCTTTAGTCATTTGTATAATACTAGTTTGCAAGGGCGTAGTGAGGGAGGACAAAGGGGGCACCATGCGCCACATGCAGCCTATATTTCCATGTGATGTTTACGAAAAATGGGGGAGGCGCCAAGTATCTTACCCCGGGCACAAGTTTCGCTCACTACGCCTCTACTAAGTTGACTACCTGGTGGTGTGGTATGCCCTCTGGACTTTGTTTTGATGGTCCCGGGTTCAAACCTTGCCAGCCGCCATGCCCAGCAGAAGGTTTTGGGTTGGGATGGAATGATGTACATTTCAGAAGGAACGCCCGAAACGTGTGAAACAAAACAATAGTTCAACCAGAAAAAAAAATTATGTTATGACTAATAATATCAGATGTTATGACTAATAATATCAGATGTTATGACTAATAATATCAGATGTTATGACTAATAATATCAGATGTTATGACTAATAATATCAGATGTTATGATTAATAATATCAAATGTTATGACTGATATTATCAGATGTTATGATTAATAATGTCAAATGTTATGACTGATATTATCAGTTGTTATGACTAATAATATCAGATGTTATGACTGATAATATCAGATGTTATGATTAATAATATCAGATGTTATGAATTATAATATAAGATGTTATGGCTAATTATATCAGATGTTATCAGATAATATCAGATGTTATGACTGACAATATCAGATGTTATGACTGATAATATCAGATGTTATGACTAATAATATCAGATGTTATGACTAATAATATCAGATGTTATGACTAATAATATCAGATGTTATGACTAATAATATCAGATGTTATGACTAATAATATCAGATGTTATGACTAATAATATCAGATGTTATGACTAATAATATCAGATGTTATGACTAATAATATCAGATGTTATGACTAATAATATCAGATGTTATGACTGATAATATCAGATGTTATGATTAATAATATCAAATGTTATGACTGATATTATCAGATGTTATGATTAATAATATCAAATGTTATGACTGATATTATCAGTTGTTATGACTAATAATATCAGATGTTATGACTGATAATATCAGATGTTATGATTAATAATATCAGATGTTATGAATTATAATATAAGATGTTATGGCTAATTATATCAGATGTTATCAGATAATATCAGATGTTATGACTGACAATATCAGATGTTATGACTGATAATATCAGATGTTATGACTGATAATATCAGATGTTATGACTGATAATATCAGATGTTATGACTAATAATATCAGATGTTATGACTAATAATATCAGATGTTATGACCTAACCCACCCATGCCACGTATGCGGCCGGCTTTTTAATTAAAGCGAGGATTGGACTTTACAGTCATCTTCCAGTCCATAGGATATGAGAAATGTGCTCATATTTGATCACCAAGGAGGAGCTATACTTATGTACCATATATGTGTGTGATATTACATTTGTATAAAGACAATGCATACGTTATACAACTTAAAATAAAATACAATATTTAAGCGAAAATTTTTGCTCTAATTGGGTATCGAACTCATGATTATGAAACAGTCAGCTTCTATATAGAATGATTCTAGGCCAGCGAGAGATGTATAAGAAATCAATTATTTATTGCTACCTTCATTACACGTAAAACTCTTAAGATCTAGCCTAGATGTACATCTACTTGTAGACGTAGATTCTACAATCTAAGTCTAGTTCTCAAGCCAAATTTAAATTTATTATTATTTTTTATTTTTAAAATTATAACGGCCAAACTAGAGTTTTCACAATGTGGCCAACGAGCTAATAATTCTTTCCTCAGCGATATACATCAACTGTTAAATTTACAGGAAAATCGTTTGAGCCGTTTTTGAGATCAGCTTTTCAGGTTCCACGTTCCTGGTTCCATGAAGTTCTGACTTGAAAAGAGGTATTGTAAAATAAAAAAGTATGCGTCTAATCTCGAGACAACGAAGTGAGTGGGTCACTTAGTTGGCCATTTATTTCGACAGAATGAAATGCCCTTTTACGCCCCGCACCGGTTGTGACCATCCAACATACTTTGAATTGTGGGACATGTGAATTTCCAACCGCTTCGTCAAGGTTCATTGTTTGGACTGGTCTGCGTTTCTATGGAAACTATAACCACCGCGTTTTTGTGTTGCTTGTTAATAATAATTCATTTCATTGGCCTCCTTCAGTCGTTCGACTGACTATGGTTCATCTCAGAGCACACTTCCTCATGTTGCTGTGGAGCCCTATTTTGTAGAGACACTCCCGTCCACAGATAGCGCAGGTTTAGGTGGCTTTTGCTTCGGTGGTAGAGGAGCTGACCGTTTTTCGGATTGTACGTTTTTCTTCCTGAGCTGAGACCCATGTACTTTCACTGTCCATAGCTTTTTTTGGTCACTGTCTCTCTCCATCTAATGCGGTCTAGAGCTATGTCTTCCCAATTGTCAGTATTGATGTTCACTGATTTGAGGTCACGTTTTATTGCATCTATGTAACGGAGGTGGGGGCGACCAGTTTTTCTTGTGCCAGTCGCGAGTTGGCCATAGAGGATGACTTTCGGGATGCGATAGTCAATGCAAGAACTTAATTTAAACTTTGTAAACACATCAACATAAATAGTGTTTCGTTGACAAAGTGCACCTTGATATCTGACTGAAGCGACTGTCCAGAACAAGGTTTGTATCAAATTTAAAGATCTTTCTTAATTAAAGTCAATATGATACTGGAGTGGGTTATTAAATTCCTCGGACATAACACCAGCAGTAGCTTTTAACTCAGCGGAGGGTGACTGACGGCTGTCCACACAATCATTTCGTCCTTGTTTATGTTGTGACGTCAACCCAACGAACCGACACAGTATCAGCAGGAGCACACGGCTTGCCTCGCCTATTCCCCTAACACACACACACACCACCCACACCCACGCACACACACCACATACGCACACCAATACATACTCTTCTCTCTAGCATTTCAATTTAAAAAAAAATGAATTCCTAAACAAAAGATAAAAAAAAAAAAAGAAAAATTACAAGAAAATAAAAAAAAATATTAAAAGGGGAGAAAAAAAATAACAAGAAAAATAACAAGGGAAGTAACAAGGAAAATAACAAGGGAAGTAACAAGGAAAAGGATCAAGCTTGATGCCATAGTCGGTGTAAAAAAATTTTCGTAAACATTTGAGGAAGTCTTGAAAAATTGCTTCACATTCTAGAGCAGCGGTTCTCAACCTTTTAAGCTCGGCGACCCCTTTTTAAAAAAATCCCACACTCTACCGCGACCCCCCCCCTCTCCGCTCACACATACAGCAATAGAAGAATAGACAAAACAATCCATTTTTTTCGATGGTCTTTGGCGACCCCTGGCAAATCGTCAATCGACCCCCTAAGGGGTCGCGACCCACAGGTTGAGAAGCCCTGTTCTAGAGCTATGTGGATACAAGGAAATTTAGAAGGAAAACATAAAACATTGATCTTAAAAAAGAAAATGAAACAATTTAACGTTTCCATTTTCCGTCCCTAAAGCAATTTTAAGATATTGTTACGAATCTCACTATCCAGGCTCTCTGCAAACTGCACCATACACCACCAACTGAAAGAACTTGACAACTCAGGGCTCCAAAGTAACGTAACAGTTTAATGTCCAATAAATAACAGCCAATACAGTACAATTGGCCACACGTACACTGTACAAATATCTCTCCGATAACACCGTTCCGCCGTATCAACTCTTGCACTGGCCTCTCCGTCTCGTTCCGAGCTTGCACTGGGTTCAACAGGACTGACTTCACACACTAGGCTCGTTGTGTCGGACTCGATCGCAGACCAAGATCAAGACGCCAGTCGTCTCAACTGTACTTGACAGTACTCCGCACTGAACCGTCGTAATGCTCCGTACAGAACCACACCGCTGAACTGTGCTGTATTTGACCGGACTGTAGTGAACCGGGCTCTGAACCCCTGCCGTGAACCGTCTTGACTGCGACACCTCCGCTCTTATATAGGGTCCCTACTGGCCTTCTCAAACCGGACAGAACGCCGCTCGACGTTTCTAGGTGGTCAGATGACTACAACTCTCGTGACGCTCCTGAGCTCTGTTCACGACGTCGATCCTTCCCGGACCGCCGTCGATCTTTCCGAACCGCCGTGTTGACACTCGTCTCGGCTGACAGTCGTAACTCGTCACGGTTGACCGCTCGTCTAGCGCTGGCCTGGGGCGATTTGCGTCGGCTGACTACACTCACACCACTACCCCCATTTGTGCAACCACCAGGTTTATAACAATATAATTGTTTTAATGAAACATTGTAAAACTCAGTCTTTCTCATCTGGAGGAATAAAGAATGTGTTACTATCAGTTGTAATGTATACGTATCATCTATTCTGGGACATAGGTCACTAACCAGCTTCCTTTAGGCAAGTCTCTCACACCGTCGGCACATCTTGCCTATCTGCTTGGCATATGCATTACAGTCTCGGCGGCTTGTATTTCTTGACCGTCACCATCTTCCTCTTTCCTTTGTGGGTTCCAAGTAAGGGTTTGTCTTGTGATGTTGCATGCAGCGTCTCTAAGGACATCTTCTTTAAAAAGCTATTTCTTTGATCCTTGCCACAGTTACTCGCTGGTGATCTAATGTGTATGCATATGTGAATGGTGTACTTACCACTCTTTATGCAGGGTGAAAGAGCGCCGAACCAACAAAAAGCTGAGAGAAGAAGCAGGCCTTTCTGCTACTGACCAAACCCACACATGCCACGTACGCGGCCGGCGTATTAAAGCGAGGATTGGACTTTACAGCTATCTTCCAGTCAATAGGATATGAGAAATTAATATTTATTTATTAATATCTATTAATATCAGATGTTATGACTAATAATATCACATGTTATAACTAATAATATCAGATGTTATAGCTAATAATATCAGATGTTATCAGATAATAGCAGATGTTATGACTGATAATAGCAGATGTTATTACTGATATTATCAGATGTTATGACTAATTATATCAGATGTTATGACTATTAATATCAGATGTTATGACTGATAAAATCAGATGTTATGACTAATAATATCAGCAGATGTTTTGACAAATAATATCAGATGTTTTGACTAATAATATCAGATGTTATGACTAAAAATATCAGATGTTATGACTAAAAATATCAGATGTTATGACTGATAATATCAGATGTTATGAATAATAATATCAGATGTTATGACTGATAATGTCAGATGTTATGACTGATAAAAGGTTTTGTTTTGTAAAATGTTTTACATTGTTTAAGATGTTCCTTCAGAGTTGAAGATAGTTTACTTCCTAGTCCAAACCTCCCTCAGGACGACGGGGGATGGGAGTGGGCAGGGTTTGAACATCTGATATTATCAGTCATAACATCTGATATTATTAGTCATAACATCTGATATTATCAATCATAACATCAGATAATATTAGTCATAACATCTGATATTATCAGTCATAACATCTGATATTATCAGTCATAACATCTGATATTATTAGTCATAACATCTGATATTATTAGTCATAACATCTGATATTATTAGATCAGATGTTATTTCTAAATATGTTTTTCAGTGTGTTGAAAAAGTAATGTAACTGTTATAACTTCAAGCACGCTGTTGATCTGGATACATCATCAACAGTTCCTTGACTTCCGTCCTAGTGGTGAAGAGACAGTTCGCATAACCGAATCCCTACCTTTGCAACTAATTTCTATATGAAATTTGCAATCGTGGTAGAAAAACTATAAATAGCTTGCTTTTTGATGTATACGGTGTGCAAGAGAAAAGAAGTCTACATGAACTATACTTTTTTAAAAGGCATATGTTAATTTTTAAGCCACTTTTAACACTGAATCAAATTTTCCAAGCTCTTCCGTTCAAAATAGAGCTCATTTTTTTTTTAAATAAGAGGCTGCTTACGGCTGCTATAGCTAAGTTCACTTGAGTCCATGATTAGTTGTGCATCCTCAAGAATCGAATTTAATACCCCATAGGTCCTGTCAGGTGTGTGACCAGGAAAGACAAATCAGAACAAGTAATAAGGATTGTCAATGATGCGTTCTCTCCCTTGATCTACACAAACATGGTTGACATCCGCTGACCCAAATGCGCAGCACATTTACTAGTCTACTTATTGCCAATGATATGACAACAAAACAGCGATTGTTGGGACAGCTTTCAAATGGAGCGAAGGCAATTATAGTCTTCAGTCCACCGTGAGAAGATAATTTTCTGCAATTAAATAAATCTAAAACAAAAAATGTGACTATTGATCTCAGAAAGAAGATACACACTTTTTTTTCCATCTTGTTACCAATGAAATGATCAAACAGCGACCATTTAATATTTTGGGTAGTTGTGACAATTTAATATTTTTGATAGTTGTCGAAAGTACATGGAAAAATGCCAGTGTTGGTCTTGCCGAAAACAAATATACAAGAATGAGTTAAAAATTAACAACTAGGTTTACAATTAATGAGTTTGTCAAATAATCCTAAGCTATAAGACTACAATATGATTATATGGCTCAGACAATGCGATGTCATTGGGCCTTAGGCTGTAAGATGACTATATGATTATATCGCTCAGACATTGTGATGTCGTTGGGCCATAGGCTGTAAGATTACTATATGATTTCTCACACAATGTGATGTCATTGGGCCTTAGGCTGTAAGATTACTATATAATTATATGGCTCAGACAATGTGATGTCGTTTGGTCTTAGGCTGTAAGAATACTATATATTTATATGTCTCAGACAATGTGATGTCGTTGGGCCATAGGCTGTAAGATTACTATATGATTTCTCAGACAATGTGATGTCATTGGGCCTTAGGCTGTAAGATTACTATATAATTATATGGCTCAGACAATGTGATGTCGTTTGGTCTTAGGCTGTAAGAATACTATATATTTATATGTCTCAGACAATGTAATGTCGTTGGGCACTAGTATATGTTTGTATGTCTCAAACAAAGCGACTTCTGTAAATTAATTTCAAGCTGTGTCATGGTCTAACTATTTAAAATCGTTTTCTTTTTGGTGGTACAGTACGCTGTAAGATCATAAGTTGTTTTTTTTAAACTATTTTTTTTACTCTGTTTCCCTCATCCTTTCTCCCTCCCCTCCTCTCTTTCTCTACTCTTTTTTCTACCTCCATCTCTCACTCTCTCTTTTTCTCACTCTCCAACTCTTCTTTTTTTCTTTGCGAGTTTATCACTCCATTAGTGTTATCAGGTTCATGAAATCACCTCTCGCTGTACCATGAATCACCAGAAATGTACACATAAAAGGGGGGAAAACTCTATTCCTACTACAGGTAATGACTTTACACTAGAAACTACCCTACACACACATAAACTACCGGAAATAACACATCGTCACGATGGCAACAGAAAAGTAACGCAAGGAGTCCTTTTCTGTGGATCGATTCTAAAAAGATAAAATCACGAATTTCTTCATTGCTCTAGCAATAGAAAAAAAAACATGAAGTCAAAGTTTCCAGAATAGGTCTGGCTGATAATATCAGAAGTCATAACTGATAGGATCATATCTTTTGACTGATAATATCAGATAATATGATTAATAATACCAGATGTTATGGCTAATAATATCAGATGTTATGACTGATAAAATCAGATGCTATGACTAATAATATCAAATGTTATGACTGATAATATCAGATGTTATGACTAAAAATATCAGATGTTATAACTAATAATATCAGATGTTATAACTGATAATATCAGATGTATGACTAATAATATCATATGTTATGACTAATAATATCAGACGTTATGACTAATAATATCAGATGTTATGACTAATAATATCAGATGTTATGACTAATAATATAAGATATTATGACTAATAACATCAGATGTTATGACTAATAACATCAGATGTTATAACTAATAATATCGGATGTAATGACTAATAATATCGGATGTTATGACTAATAATATCAGATGTTATGACTAATAATATCAGATGTT